>NW_027456784.1:43678-93678 GCF_040206685.1 Ascaphus truei | reverse complement strand
TGTGTGTGTGTGTGACAGCTACTGTGTGTGTGTGTGTGTTTGTGTGTGTGTGTGTGTGTGTGTGTGTGTGTGTGTGTAACAGGTTAGTTTATAAAAACGTTGTACCAGGAAGTACTGGAATTAGTGGCCTCGGCCCACGGATTGCCACCGTACCGGCGTGATTGTGCCGCAGCGCAGTGTGTGCGGAAGCCCGCCTGCCCGCGCAGCCCGCTCATCCCATTGGGTATAACACTGGGGGAGACGCCGGGCTTCCCCGGGACTGCGCGGTGTGTGCGGAAGCCCGCCTGCCCGCGCAGCCCGCTCATCCCATTGGGTATAACACTGGGGGAGACGCCGGGCTTCCCCGGGACTGCGCGGTGTGTGAGGAAGCCCGCCCGCCCGCGCAGCCCGCTCATCCCATTGGGTATAACACTGGGGGAGACGCCGGGGGCTTCCCCGGGACTGCGCGGTGTGTGCGGGAGCCCGCCCGCTCGCGCAGCCCGCTCATCCCATTGGGTATAACACTGGGGGAGACGCCGGGCTTCCCCGGGACTGCGCGGTGTGTGCGGAAGCCCGCCCGCCCGCGCAGCCCGCGCATCCCATTGGGTATAACACTGGGGGAGGTGCCGGGCTTCCCCGGGACTGCGCGGTGTGTGCGGAAGCCCGCCTGCCCGCGCAGCCCGCTCATCCCATTGGGTATAACACTGGGGGAGACGCCGGGCTTCCCCGGGACTGCGCGGTGTGTGCGGAAGCCCGCCTGCCCGCGCAGCCCGCTCATCCCATTGGGTATAACACTGGGGGGAGACGCCGGGCTTCCCCGGGACTGCGCGGTGTGTGCGGAAGCCCGCCCGCGCAGCCGCTCATCCCATTGGGTATAACACTGGGGGAGACGCCGGGCTTCCCCGGGACTGCCGCGGTGTGTGCGGAAGCCCGCCCGCCCGCGCAGCCCCGCTCGCCCGCCCGCGCAGCCCGCTCATCCCATTGGGTATAACACTGGGGGAGACGCCGGGCTTCCCCTGGGACCTGCGCGGTGTGTGCGGAAGCCCGCCTGCCCGCGCAGCCCGCTCAATCCCATTGGGTATAACACTGGGGGAGACACCGGGCTTCCCCGGGACTGTGCGGTGTGTGCGGAAGCCCGCCCGCGCAGCCCGCTCATCCCATTGGGTATAACACTGGGGGAGACGCCGGGCTTCCCCGGGACTGCGCGGTGTGTGCGGGAGCTCGCCTGCCCGCGCAGCCCGCTCATCCCATTGGGTATAACACTGGGGGAGGTGCCGGGCTTCCCCGGGACTGCGCGGTGTGTGCGGAAGCTCGCCCGCCCGCGCAGAACGCTCATCCCATTGGGTATAACACTGGGGAGACGCCGGGCTTCCCCGGGACTGCGCGGTGTGTGCGGGAGCCCGCCTGCCCGCGCAGCCTGCTCATCCCATTGGGTATAACACTGGGGGAGACGCCGGGCTTCCCCGGGACAGCGCGGTGTGTGCGGGAGCCCGCCTGCCCGCGCAGCCCGCTCATCCCATTGGGTATAACACTGGGGGAGGTGCCGGGCTTCCCCGGGACTGCGCGGTGTGTGCGGAAGCCCGCCTGCCGCGCAGCCCGCTCATCCCATTGGGTATAACACTGGGGGAGACGCCGGGCTTCCCCGGGACTGCGCGGTGTGTGCGGAAGCCCGCCCGCCCGCGCAGCCCGCTCATCCCATTGGGTATAACACTGGGGGAGACGCCGGGCTTCCCCGGGACTGCGCGGTGTGTGCGGGAGCCCGCCCGCCCGCGCAGCCCGCTCATCCCATTGGGTATAACACTGGGGGAGACGCCGGGCTTCCCCGGGACTGCGCGGTGTGTGCGGAAGCCCGCCTGCCCGCGCAGCCCGCTCATCCCATTGGGTATAACACTGGGGGAGACGCCGGGCTTCCCCGGGACTGCGCGGTGTGTGGGAGCCCGCCTGCCCGCGCAGCCCGCTCATCCCATTGGGTATAATACTGGGGGAGACGCCGGGCTTCCCCGGGACTGCGCGGTGTGTGCGGGAGCCCGCCCACGCCCGCGCAGCCCGCTCATCCATTGGGTATAACACTGGGGGAGACGCCGGGCTTCCCCGGGACTGCGCGGTGTGTGCGGGAGCCCGCCTGCCCGCGCAGCCCGCTCATCCCATTGGGTATAACACTGGGGGAGACGCCGGGCTTCCCCGGGACTGCGCGGTGTGTGCGGAAGCCCGCCCGCCCGCGCAGCCCGCTCATCCCATTGGGTTATAACACTGGGGGAGACGCCGGGCTTCCCCGGGACTGCGCAGTGTGTGCGGGAGCCCGCCTGCCCGCGCAGCCCGCTCATCCCATTGGGTATAACACTGGGGGAGACGCCGGGCTTCCCCGGGACTGCGCGGCACCAGTAAATGTTCCACGAGTTCTTGTTATTATTCTCCGGCGTGCCGCAGACGTCCTTACTCTCACCGGGAAGTAACACACGGAGCATTGCCTCTCGTTTTCAAGTATTGCGTGTGTGTGTGTGTCATGGGATTTCTACTTAATTACACATGTATGAGACACGTTTTTCCTCTCTTCCCCCCCCAGAGTATTCAAGAAATCCAGCCCAAATTGCAAGGTGCGTGTAATGTGCCTGTGGCATGTTCCCCCCCCCCCCGTGCCGTCCGTTGTTTGGCGTGTCCCCCTCACTGGCTGTTGGGGAGGAAAGTGTTAATACGTTGGTTGCATGTTTGTGCCACCGCATTTCTCCCCCCCCCCCCTCCCCCGGCCTCTCTCGCCCACCAATCAGAGGGTGAATCTTATCTCATGGAGACCAGTAACGGCTCCCCGAGGGATGGGAGGAGAAGAGATGTAACCAGGGGAGAGAGAGCTAGAGAGATGTAAACAGGAGAGAGAGAGAGAGAGAGAGAGAGAGAGAGAGAGGTGTAAACAGGAGGGAGAGAGCGAGAGGTGTAAACGGGGGGGAGATAAGATAGGGGTTGGAAGAATCGGGGAGGTAAGAGGCGGGACGAGTCGGGCAGGTAGGAGGCGGGGCGAGTCCGGGAGGTAGGTGGTGGGACGAGTCGGGGAGGTAGGTGGTGGGACGAGTCGGGGAGGTAGGAGGCGGGGCGAGTCCGGGAGGTAGGTGGTGGGACGAGTCGGGGAGGTAGGAGGCGGGGCGAGTCGGGGAGGTAGGAGGCGGGACGAGTCGGTGAAGTAGGACGAGTCAGGGAGGTAGGAGGTGGGACGGGTCAGGGAGATAGGAGGCGGAACAAGTCGGGGAGGTAGGAGGCGGAACGAGTCGGGGAGGTAGGAGGCGGGACGAGTCGGGAAGGTAGGAGTCGGGAAGGTAGGAGGCGGGACGAGTCGGGAAGGTAGGAGTCGGGGAGGTAGGAGGCGGGACGAGTCGGGGAGGTAGGAGGCGGGACGAGTCGGGGAGGTAGGAGGCGGGACGAGTCGGGGAGGTAGGAGGCGGGACGAGTTGGGGAGGTAGGAGGCGGGACGAGTCGGTGAAGTAGGACGAGTCGAGGAGGTAGGAGGCGGGACGAGTCGGGGAGGTAGGAGGCGGGACGAGTCGGGGAGGTAGGAGGCGGAACGAGTCGGGGAGGTAGGAGGCGGAACGAGTCGGGGAGGTAGGAGGCGGAACGAGTCGGGGAGGTAGGAGGCGGAACGAGTCGGGGAGGTAGGAGGCGGAACGAGTCGGGGAGGTAGGAGGCGGGACGAGTCGGGAAGGTAGGAGTCGGGAAGTTAGGAGGCGGGACGAGTCGGGAAGGTAGGAGTCGGGGAGGTAGGAGGCGGGACGAGTCGGGGAGGTAGGAGGCGGGATGAGTCGGGGAGGTAGGAGGCGGGACGAGTCGGTGAAGTAGGACGAGTCGAGGAGGTAGGAGGCGGGACGAGTCGGGGAGGTAGGAGGCGGGACGAGTCGGGGAGGTAGGAGGCGGAACGAGTCGGGGAGGTAGGAGGCGGGACGAGTCGGGGAGGTAGGAGGCGGGACGAGTCGGGGAAGTAGGACAATTCGAGGAGGCGGGACGAGTCGGGGAGGTAGGAGGCGGGACGAGTCGGGGAGGTAGGAGGCGGGACGAGTCGGGGAGGTAGGAGGCGGGACGAGTCTGAGAGGTAGGAGGCGAGACGAGTCGGGGAGGTAGGAGGCGGGACGAGTCGGGGGAGGTAGGAGGCGGGACGAGCCGGGTGAGGTAGGAGGCGGGACGAGTCGGGGAGGTAGGAGGCGGGACGAGCCGGGGGAGGTAGGAGGCGGGACGAGCCGGGGGAGGTAGGAGGCGGGACGAGTCGGGGAGGTGAGACGAGTCGGGGAGGTAGGCGGGACGAGTCTGGGAGGTAGGAGGCGGGACGAGTCGGGGAGGTGAGACGAATCGGGGAGGTAGGAGGCGGGACGAGTCTGGGAGGTGGGACGAGCCGGGGGAGGTAGGAGGCGGGACGAGTCGGGGAGGTAGGAGGCGGGACGAGTCGGGGAGGTGAGACGAGTCGGGGAGGTAGGAGGTGGGACAAGCCGGGGGAGGTAGGAGGCGGGACGAGTCGGGGAGATAGGAGGCAGGACGAGCCGGGGGAGGTGAGACGAGTCGGGGAGGTAGGAGGCGGGACGAGTCGGGGAGGTAGGAGGCGGGACGAGTCGGGGACGGTAGGAGGCGGGACGAGTCGGGGAGGTAGGAGGCGAGACAAGTCGGGGAGGTAGGAGGCGGGACGAGTCGGGGAGGTAGGAGGCGGGACGAGCCGGGGGAGGCGGGACAAGTCGGGGAGGTAGGAGGCGGGACGAGTCGGGGAGGTAGGAGGTGGGACGAGCCGGGGGAGGTAGGAGGCGGGACGAGTCGGGGAGGTAGGAGGCGGGACGAGCCGGGGGAGGTGAGACGAGTCGGGGAGGTAGGAGGCGGGACGAGTCGGGGACGGTAGGAGGCGGAACGAGTCGGGGACGGTAGGAGGCGGGACGAGTCGGGGACAGTAGGAGGCGGGACGAGTCGGGGAGGTAGGAGGCGGGACGAGTCTGGGACGGTAGGAGGCGGGACGAGTCGGGGACGGTAGGAGGCGGGACGAGTCGGGGAGGTAGGAGTCGGGGAGGTGGGACGAGCCGGGGGAGGTAGGAGGCGGGACGAGTCGGGGACGGTAGGAGGCGGAACGAGTCGGGGACGGTAGGAGGCGGGACAAGTCGGGGAGGTAGGAGTCGGGGAGGTGGGACGAGCCGGGGGAGGTAGGAGGTGAGACGAGTCGGGGAGGTAGGAGGCGGAACGAGTCGGGGACGGTAGGAGGCGGGACGAGTCGGGGACAGTAGGAGGCGGGACGAGTCGGGGAGGTAGGAGGCGGGACGAGTCGGGGACGGTAGGAGGCGGGACGAGTCGGGGAGGTAGGAGGCGGGCCCAGGCATCCCTGTTGGCCCCCCCGGTAATGGACGCTTTGGACCTGGATCGGATTCGGTGTGTGGTGCCGGGCGGGATCACGGTGTTCAGGAAACAGCTACAGAATGTGGTAACATTCCTGGAGAGGGGGGGGCCCCGACACTGCCAGGGCGTTGAGGGGGGGAGCAGGAGCCTGACGCTGCTTCTGGGGGCAGCATAATATTGGGGGTGCGACAGGGGGGAGGGGCAGGAGCTGACAATGCTGGGGGGGTGTTGCTGGTGGAGGAGGGGGCTGTTTGGGCCCGGATACTGCAGGGAGGGGAGAGACAGAGTCTGCGTCGCTCCTCGCACTCTCCCTGGAGTTAAACTCACCGGGGATTCTGGGACTTCACCTGTGACCTCTGACCTTCTCTTGCAGCTCACGGTGTATCTGGGGAAACGCGACTTTGTGGATCACCTGGATCGCGTGGATCCTGTGGGTAAGAACACAGATCGTACATACAACACCCATGCACGGCGCACGGCACACGGCTAGTGAATACTACACATGTACAGCACATCCCCCTCTCTCTTCTCTTACAGACGGAGTGGTTTTGGTAGATAACGATTACCTGAAGGATCGGAAAGGTAACCGATTTTATATTTCACCCTGCGGGGGGAGGGACAGACTCATAGCTCCCTTCTGTCTGTGTCACTGTGTCACCCTGTGGGGGGAGGGACAGGCTCATAGCTCCCTTCTGTCTGTGTCACTGTGTCACCCTGCGGGGGGAGGGACAGGCTCATAGCTCCCTTCTGTCTGTGTCACTGTGTCACCCTGCGGGGGGAGGGACAGGCTCATAGCTCCCTTCTGTCTGTGTCACTGTGTCACCCTGCGGGGGGAGGGACAGACTCATAGCTCCCTTCTGTCTGTGTCACTGTGTCACCCTGCGGGGGGAGGGACAGACTCATAGCTCCCTTCTGTCTGTGTCACTGTGTCACCCTGCGGGGGGAGGGACAGACTCATAGCTCCCTTCTGTCTGTGTCACCCTGCGGGGGGAGGGACAGGCTCATAGCTCCCTTCTGTCTGTGTCACTGTGTCACCCTGCGGGGGGAGGGACAGGCTCATAGCTCCCTTCTGTCTGTGTCACTGTGTCACCCTGCGGGGGGAGGGACAGACTCATAGCTCCCTTCTGTCTGTGTCACTGTGTCACCCTGCGGGGGGAGGGACAGGCTCATAGCTCCCTTCTGTCTGTGTCACTGTGTCACCCTGCGGGGGGAGGGACAGGCTCATAGCTCCCTTCTGTCTGTGTCACTGTGTCACCCTGCGGGGGGAGGGACAGACTCATAGCTCCCATCTGTCTGTGTCACTGTGTCACCCTGCGGGGGAGGGACAGTCTCATAGCTCCCTTCTGTCTGTGTCTTGTGTCACCCTGCAGGGGGAGGGACAGACTCATAGCTCCCTTCTGTCTGTGTCACTGTGTCACCCTGCGGGGGGGAGGGACAGGCTCATAGCTCCCTTCTGTCTGTGTCACTGTGTCACCCTGCGGGGGGAGGGACAGACTCATAGCTCCCTTCTGTCTGTGTCACTGTGTCACCCTGCGGGGGGAGGGACAGGCTCATAGCTCCCTTCTGTCTGTGTCACTGTGTCACCCTGCGGGGGGAGGGACAGGCTCATAGCTCCCTTCTGTCTGTGTCAGTGTGTCACCCTGCGGGGGGAGGGACAGACTCATAGCTCCCTTCTGTCTGTGTCACTGTGTCACCCTGCGGGGGGAGGGACAGGCTCATAGCTCCCTTCTGTCTGTGTCACTGTGTCACCCTGCGGGGGGAGGGACAGTCTCATAGCTCCCTTCTGTCTGTGTCACTGTGTCACCCTGCGGGGGGAGGGACAGGCTCATAGCTCCCTTCTGTCTGTGTCACTGTGTCACCCTGCGGGGGGAGGGACAGGCTCATAGCTCCCTTCTGTCTGTGTCACTGTGTCACCCTGCGGGGGGAGGGACAGACTCATAGCTCCCTTCTGTCTGTGTCACTGTGTCACCCTGCGGGGGGGAGGGACAGGCTCATAGCTCCCTTCTGTCTGTGTCACTGTGTCACCCTGCGGGGGGAGGGACAGACTCATAGCTCCCTTCTGTCTGTGTCACTGTGTCACCCTGCGGGGGGAGGGACAGACTCATAGCTCCCTTCTGTCTGTGTCACTGTGTCACCCTGCGGGGGGAGGGACAGGCTCATAGCTCCCTTCTGTCTGTGTCACTGTGTCACCCTGCGGGGGGAGGGACAGACTCATAGCTCCCTTCTGTCTGTGTCACTGTGTCACCCTGCGGGGGGAGGGACAGACTCATAGCTCCCTTCTGTCTGTGTCACTGTGTCACCCTGCGGGGGGGAGGGACAGTCACATAGCTCCCTTCTGTCTGTGTCACTCTGTCACCCTGCGGGGGGAGGGACAGACTCATAGCTCCCTTCTGTCTGTGTCACTGTGTCACCCTGCGGGGGGAGGGACAGGCTCATAGCTCCCTTCTGTCTGTGTCACTGTGTCACCCTGCGGGGGGAGGGACAGACTCATAGCTCCCTTCTGTCTGTGTCACTGTGTCACCCTGCGGGGGGAGGGACAGACTCATAGCTCCCTTCTGTCTGTGTCACTGTGTCACCCTGCGGGGGAGGGACAGGCTCATAGCTCCCTTCTGTCTGTGTCACTGTGTCACCCTGCGGGGGGGAGGGACAGTCACATAGCTCCCTTCTGTCTGTGTCACTCTGTCACCCTGCGGGGGGGAGGGACAGTCACATAGCTCCCTTCTGTCTGTGTCACTCTGTCACCCTGCGGGGGGAGGGACAGACTCATAGCTCCCTTCTGTCTGTGTCACTGTGTCACCATGCGGGGGGAGGGACAGGCTCATAGCTCCCTTCTGTCTGTGTCACTGTGTCACCCTGCGGGGGAGGGACAGGCTCATAGCTCCCTTCTGTCTGTGTCACTGTGTCACCATGCGGGGGGAGGGACAGACTCATAGCTCCCTTCTGTCTGTGTCACTGTGTCACCCTGCGGGGGGAGGGACAGGCTCATAGCTCCCTTCTGTCTGTGTCACTGTGTCACCCTGCGGGGGGAGGGACAGACTCATAGCTCCCTTCTGTCTGTGTCACTGTGTCACCCTGCGGGGGGAGGGACAGACTCATAGCTCCCTTCTGTCTGTGTCACTGTGTCACCCTGCGGGGGGGAGGGACAGTCACATAGCTCCCTTCTGTCTGTGTCACTCTGTCACCCTGCGGGGGGAGGGACAGACTCATAGCTCCCTTCTGTCTGTGTCACTGTGTCACCCTGCGGGGGGAGGGACAGTCTCATAGCTCCCTTCTGTCTGTGTCACCCTGCGGGGGAGGGACAGTCTCATAGCTCCCTTCTGTCTGTGTCAGTGTGTCACCCTGCGGGGGGAGGGACAGACTCATAGCTCCCTTCTGTCTGTGTCACTGTGTCACCCTGCGGGGGGAGGGACAGGCTCAGTGCTCCCTTCTGTCTGTGTCACTGTGTCACCCTGCGGGGGGAGGGACAGACTCATAGCTCCCTTCTGTGTCACTGTGTCACCCTGCGGGGGGAGGGACAGGCTCATAGCTCCCTTCTGTCTGTGTCACTGTGTCACCCTGCGGGGGGAGGGACAGGCTCATAGCTCCCTTCTGTCTGTGTCACTGTGTCACCCTGCGGGGGGAGGGACAGACTCATAGCTCCCTTCTGTCTGTGTCACTGTGTCACCCTGCGGGGGGAGGGACAGGCTCATAGCTCCCTTCTGTCTGTGTCACTGTGTCACCCTGCGGGGGGAGGGACAGACTCATAGCTCCCTTCTGTCTGTGTCACTGTGTCACCCTGCGGGGGGAGGGACAGGCTCATAGCTCCCTTCTGTCTGTGTCACTGTGTCACCCTGCGGGGGGAGGGACAGACTCATAGCTCCCTTCTGTCTGTGTCACTGTGTCACCCTGCGGGGGGAGGGACAGACTCATAGCTCCCTTCTGTCTGTGTCACTGTGTCACCCTGCGGGGGGAGGGACAGACTCATAGCTCCCTTCTGTCTGTGTCCCTGTGTCACCATGCGGGGGGAGGGACAGGCTCATAGCTCCCTTCTGTCTGTGTCACTGTGTCACCATGCGGGGGGAGGGACAGGCTCATAGCTCCCTTCTGTCTGTGTCACTGTGTCACCCTGTGGGGGAGGGACAGGCTCATAGCTCCCTTCTGTCTGTGTCACTGTGTCACCCTGCGGGGGGAGGGACAGACTCATAGCTCCCTTCTGTCTGTGTCACTGTGTCACCCTGCGGGGGGAGGGACAGACTCATAGCTCCCTTCTGTCTGTGTCCCTGTGTCACCAAGCGGGGGGAGGGACAGGCTCATAGCTCCCTTCTGTCTGTGTCACTGTGTCACCATGCGGGGGGAGGGACAGGCTCATAGCTCCCTTCTGTCTGTGTCACTGTGTCACCCTGCGGGGGGGAGGGACAGGCTCATAGCTCCCTTCTGTCTGTGTCACTGTGTCACCCTGCGGGGGGAGGGACAGGCTCATAGCTCCCTTCTGTCTGTGTCACTGTGTCACCCTGCGGGGGGAGGGACAGACTCATAGCTCCCTTCTGTCTGTGTCACTGTGTCACCCTGCGGGGGGAGGGACAGACTCATAGCTCCCTTCTGTCTGTGTCACTGTGTCACCCTGCGGGGGGGAGGGACAGTCACATAGCTCCCTTCTGTCTGTGTCACTCTGTCACCCTGCGGGGGGAGGGACAGACTCATAGCTCCCTTCTGTCTGTGTCACTGTGTCACCCTGCGGGGGGAGGGACAGTCTCATAGCTCCCTTCTGTCTGTGTCACCCTGCGGGGGAGGGACAGTCTCATAGCTCCCTTCTGTCTGTGTCAGTGTGTCACCCTGCGGGGGGAGGGACAGACTCATAGCTCCCTTCTGTCTGTGTCACTGTGTCACCCTGCGGGGGGAGGGACAGGCTCAGTGCTCCCTTCTGTCTGTGTCACTGTGTCACCCTGCGGGGGGATGGACAGTCTCATAGCTCCCTTCTGACTGTGTCACTGTGTCACCCTGCGGGGGGAGGGACAGGCTCATAGCTCCCTTCTGTCTGTGTCACTGTGTCACCCTGCGGGGGGAGGGACAGACTCATAGGTCCCTTCTGTCTGTGTCACTGTGTCACCCTGCGGGGGGAGGGACAGACTCATAGCTCCCTTCTGACTGTGTCACTGTCACACCCTGCGGGGGGATGGACAGACTCATAGCTCCCTTCTGTCTCTGTCACTGTGTCACCCTGCGGGGGGGAGGGACAGACTCATAGCTCCCTTCTGTCTGTGTCACTGTGTCACCCTGCGGGGCGAGGGACAGGCTCATAGCTCCCTTCTGACTGTGTCACTGTGTCACCCTGCGGGGGAGGGACAGACTCATAGCTCCCTTCTGTCTGTGTCACTGTGTCACCCTGCGGGGGGAGGTACAGGCTCATAGCTCCCTTCTGTCTGTGTCACTGTGTCACCCTGCGGGGGGAGGTACAGGCTCATAGCTCCCTTCTGTCTGTGTCACTGTGTCACCCTGCGGGGGAGGGACAGACTCATAGCTCCCTTCTGTCTGTGTCACTGTGTCACCCTGCGGGGGGAGGGACAGGCTCACAGCTCCCTTCTGTCTGTTTCACTGTGTCACCCTGCGGGGGGAGGGACAGACTCATAGCTCCCTTCTGTCTGTGTCACTGTGTCACCCTGCGGGGGGAGGGACAGACTCATAGCTCCCTTCTGTCTGTGTCACTGTGTCACCCTGCGGGGGAGGGACAGACTCATAGCTCCCTTCTGTCTGTGTCACTGTGTCACCCTGCGGGGGGAGGGACAGACTCATAGCTCCCTTCTGTCTGTGTCACTGTGTCACCCTGCGGGGGGAGGGACAGACTCATAGCTCCCTCCTGTCTGTGTCACTGTGTCACCCTGCGGGGGAGGGACAGGCTCATAGCTCCCTTCTGTCTGTGTCACTGTGTCACCCTGCGGGGGAGGGACAGGCTCATAGCTCCCTTCTGTCTGTGTCACTGTGTCACCCTGCGGGGGAGGGACAGGCTCATAGCTCCCTTCTGTCTGTGTCACTGTGTCACCCTGCGGGGGAGGGACAGGCTCATAGCTCCCTTCTGTCTGTGTCACTGTGTCACCCTGCGGGGGGAGGGACAGACTCATAGCTCCCTTCTGTCTTTGTCACTGTGTCACCCTGCGGGGGGAGGGACAGACTCATAGCTCCCTTCTGTCTGTGTCACTGTGTCACCCTGCGGGGGAGGGACAGGCTCATAGCTCCCTTCTGTCTGTGTCACTGTGTCACCCTGCGGGGGAGGGACAGGCTCATAGCTCCCTTCTGTCTGTGTCACTGTGTCACCCTGCGGGGGGAGGGACAGACTCATAGCTCCCTTCTGTCTTTGTCACTGTGTCACCCTGCGGGGGGAGGGACAGACTCATAGCTCCCTTCTGTCTGTGTCACTGTGTCACCCTGCGGGGGAGGGACAGGCTCATAGCTCCCTTCTGTCTGTGTCACTGTGTCACCCTGCGGGGGGAGGAACAGACTCATAGCTCCCTTCTGTCTGTGTCACTGTGTCACCCTGCGGGGGGAGGGACAGGCTCATAGCTCCCTTCTGTCTGTGTCACTGTGTCACCCCGCGGGGGGAGGGACAGGCTCATAGCTCCCTTCTGTCTGTGTCACTGTGTCACCCTGCGGGGGGAGGGACAGACTCATAGCTCCCTTCTGTCTGTGTCACTGTGTCACCCTGCGGGGGGAGGGACAGACTCATAGCTCCCTTCTGTCTGTGTCACTGTGTCACCCTGCGGGGGGAGGGACAGACTCATAGCTCCCTTCTGTCTGTGTCACTGTGTCACCCTGCGGGGGAGGGACAGACTCCTAGCTCCCTTCTGTCTGTGTCACTGTGTCACCCTGCGGGGGGAGGAACAGACTCATAGCTCCCTTCTGTCTGTGTCACTGTGTCACCCTGCGGGGGGAGGGACAGGCTCATAGCTCCCTTCTGTCTGTGTCACTGTGTCACCCCGCGGGGGGAGGGACAGGCTCATAGCTCCCTTCTGTCTGTGTCACTGTGTCACCCTGCGGGGGGAGGGACAGTCTCATAGCTCCCTTCTGTCTGTGTCACTGTGTCACCCTGCGGGGGGAGGGACAGGCTCATAGCTCCCTTCTGTCTGTGTCACTGTGTCACCCTGCGGGGGGAGGGACAGACTCATAGCTCCCTTCTGTCTGTGTCACTGTGTCACCCTGCGGGGGGAGGGACAGACACATAGCTCCCTTCTGTCTGTGTCACTGTGTCACCCTGCGGGGGAGGGACAGGCTCATAGCTCCCTTCTGTCTGTGTCACTGTGTCACCCTGCGGGGGGAGGAACAGACTCATAGCTCCCTTCTGTCTGTGTCAGTGTGTCACCCTGCGGGGGGAGGGACAGACTCATAGCTCCCTTCTGTCTGTGTCACTGTGTCACCCTGCGGGGGGAGGGACAGGCTCATAGCTCCCTTCTGTCTGTGTCACTGTGTCACCCTGCGGGGGGAGGAACAGACTCATAGCTCCCTTCTGTCTGTGTCACTGTGTCACCCTGCGGGGAGAGGGACAGGCTCATAGCTCCCTTCTGTCTGTGTGTCACCCTGCGGGGGGAGGGACAGACTCATAGCTCCCTTCTGTCTGTGTGTCACCCTGCGGGGGGAGGGACAGACTCATAGCTCCCTTCTGTCGGTGTCACTGTGTCACCCTGCGGGGGGAGGAACAGACTCATAGCTCCTTTCTGTCTGTGTCACTGTGTCACCCTGCGGGGGGGAGGGACAGACTCATAGCTCCCTTCTGTCTGTGTCACTGTGTCACCCTGCGGGGGGAGGGACAGACTCATAGCTCCCTTCTGTCTGTGTCACTGTGTCACCCTGCGGGGGGAGGGACAGACTCATAGCTCCCTTCTGTCTGTGTCACTGTGTCACCCTGCGGGGGGGAGGGACAGGCTCATAGCTCCCTTCTGTCTGTGTCACTGTGTCACCCTGCGGGGGGAGGGGCAGACTCATAGCTCCCTTCTGTCTGTGTCACTGTATCACCCTGCGGGGGGAGGGACAGGCTCATAGCTCCCTTCTGTCTGTGTCACTGTGTCACCCTGCGGGGGGAGGGACAGGCTCATAGCTCCCTTCTGTCTGTGTCACTGTGTCACCCTACGGGGGAGGGACAGGCTCATAGCTCCCTTCTGTCTGTGTCACTGTGTCACCCTGCGGGGGAGGGACAGACTCATAGCTCCCTTCTGTCTGTGTCACTGTGTCACCCTGCGGGGGGAGGGACAGACTCATAGCTCCCTCCTGTCTGTGTCACTGTGTCACCCTGCGGGGGAGGGACAGTCTCATAGCTCCCTTCTGTCTGTGTCACTGTGTCACCCTGCGGGGGAGGGACAGACTCATAGCTCCCTTCTGTCTGTGTCACTGTGTCACCCTGCGGGGGGAGGGACAGTCTCATAGCTCCCTTCTGTCTGTGTCACTGTGTCACCCTGCGGGGGAGGGACAGACTCATAGCTCCCTTCTGTCTGTGTCACTGTGTCACCCTGCGGGGGAGGGACAGTCTCATAGCTCCCTTCTGTCTGTGTCACTGTGTCACCCTGCGGGGGAGGGACAGACTCATAGCTCCCTTCTGTCTGTGTCACTGTGTCACCCTGCGGGGGGAGGGACAGACTCATAGCTCCCTTCTGTCTGTGTCACTGTGTCACCCTGCGGGGGGAGGGACAGACTCATAGCTCCCTTCTGTCTGTGTCACTGTGTCACCCTGCGGGGGGAGGGACAGACTCATAGCTCCCTCCTGTCTGTGTCACTGTGTCACCCTGCGGGGGGAGGGACAGACTCATAGCTCCCTCCTGTCTGTGTCACTGTGTCACCCTGCGGGGGGAGGGACAGACTCATAGCTCCCTCCTGTCTGTGTCACTGTGTCACCCTGCGGGGGGAGGGACAGACTCATAGCTCCCTTCTGTCTGTGTCACTGTGTCACCCTGCGGGGGGAGGGACAGACTCATAGCTCCCTTCTGTCTGTGTCATTGTGTCACCCTACGGGGGGGAGGGACAGGCTCATAGCTCCCTCCTGTCTGTGTCACCGTGTCACCCTGCGGGGGAGGGACAGTCTCATAGCTCCCTTCTGTCTGTGTCACCGTGTCACCCTGCGGGGGAGGGACAGTCTCATAGCTCCCTTCTGTCTGTGTCACTGTGTCACCCTGCGGGGGGAGGGACAGGCTCATAGCTCCCTTCTGTCTGTGTCACTGTGTCACCCTGCGGGGGAGGGACAGGCTCATAGCTCCCTTCTGTCTGTGTCACTGTGTCACCCTGCGGGGGGAGGGACAGACTCATAGCTCCCTTCTGTCTTTGTCACTGTGTCACCCTGCGGGGGGAGGGACAGACTCATAGCTCCCTTCTGTCTGTGTCACTGTGTCACCCTGCGGGGGAGGGACAGGCTCATAGCTCCCTTCTGTCTGTGTCACTGTGTCACCCTGCGGGGGAGGGA
This sequence comes from Ascaphus truei, assembly GCF_040206685.1. Taxonomy (NCBI): domain Eukaryota; kingdom Metazoa; phylum Chordata; class Amphibia; order Anura; family Ascaphidae; genus Ascaphus; species Ascaphus truei. The sequence continues at coordinate 78,938 of NW_027456784.1, read as the reverse complement.
CAGGCTCATAGCTCCCTTCTGTCTGTGTCACTGTGTCACCCTGCGGGGGGAGGGACAGACTCATAGCTCCCTTCTGTCTTTGTCACTGTGTCACCCTGCGGGGGGAGGGACAGACTCATAGCTCCCTTCTGTCTGTGTCACTGTGTCACCCTGCGGGGGAGGGACAGGCTCATAGCTCCCTTCTGTCTGTGTCACTGTGTCACCCTGCGGGGGGAGGAACAGACTCATAGCTCCCTTCTGTCTGTGTCACTGTGTCACCCTGCGGGGGGAGGGACAGGCTCATAGCTCCCTTCTGTCTGTGTCACTGTGTCACCCCGCGGGGGGAGGGACAGGCTCATAGCTCCCTTCTGTCTGTGTCACTGTGTCACCCTGCGGGGGGAGGGACAGACTCATAGCTCCCTTCTGTCTGTGTCACTGTGTCACCCTGCGGGGGAGGGACAGGCTCATAGCTCCCTTCTGTCTGTGTCACTGTGTCACCCTGCGGGGGGAGGGACAGACTCATAGCTCCCTTCTGTCTGTGTCACTGTGTCACCCTGCGGGGGAGGGACAGACTCCTAGCTCCCTTCTGTCTGTGTCACTGTGTCACCCTGCGGGGGGAGGAACAGACTCATAGCTCCCTTCTGTCTGTGTCACTGTGTCACCCTGCGGGGGGAGGGACAGGCTCATAGCTCCCTTCTGTCTGTGTCACTGTGTCACCCCGCGGGGGGAGGGACAGGCTCATAGCTCCCTTCTGTCTGTGTCACTGTGTCACCCTGCGGGGGGAGGGACAGTCTCATAGCTCCCTTCTGTCTGTGTCACTGTGTCACCCTGCGGGGGGAGGGACAGGCTCATAGCTCCCTTCTGTCTGTGTCACTGTGTCACCCTGCGGGGGGAGGGACAGACTCATAGCTCCCTTCTGTCTGTGTCACTGTGTCACCCTGCGGGGGGAGGGACAGACACATAGCTCCCTTCTGTCTGTGTCACTGTGTCACCCTGCGGGGGAGGGACAGGCTCATAGCTCCCTTCTGTCTGTGTCACTGTGTCACCCTGCGGGGGGAGGAACAGACTCATAGCTCCCTTCTGTCTGTGTCACTGTGTCACCCTGCGGGGGGAGGGACAGGCTCATAGCTCCCTTCTGTCTGTGTCACTGTGTCACCCTGCGGGGGGAGGGACAGGCTCATAGCTCCCTTCTGTCTGTGTCACTGTGTCACCCTGCGGGGGGAGGAACAGACTCATAGCTCCCTTCTGTCTGTGTCACTGTGTCACCCTGCGGGGAGAGGGACAGGCTCATAGCTCCCTTCTGTCTGTGTGTCACCCTGCGGGGGGAGGGACAGACTCATAGCTCCCTTCTGTCTGTGTGTCACCCTGCGGGGGGAGGGACAGACTCATAGCTCCCTTCTGTCGGTGTCACTGTGTCACCCTGCGGGGGGAGGAACAGACTCATAGCTCCCTTCTGTCTGTGTGTCACCCTGCGGGGGGAGGAACAGACTCATAGCTCCCTTCTGTCTGTGTCACTGTGTCACCCTGCGGGGGGAGGGACAGACTCATAGCTCCCTTCTGTCTGTGTCAGTGTGTCACCCTGCGGGGGGAGGGACAGACTCATAGCTTCCTTCTGTCTGTGTCACTGTGTCACCCTGCGGGGGAGGGACAGACTCATAGCTCCCTTCTGTCTGTGTCACTGTGTCACCCTGCGGGGGGAGGGACAGACTCATAGCTCCCTTCTGTCTGTGTCACCGTGTCACCCTGCGGGGGAGGGACAGTCTCATAGCTCCCTTCTGTCTGTGTCACCGTGTCACCCTGCGGGGGAGGGACAGTCTCATAGCTCCCTTCTGTCTGTGTCACCCTACGGGGGAGGGACAGGCTCATAGCTCCCTTCTGTCTGTGTCACTGTGTCACCCTGCAGGGGGAGGGACAGACTCATAGCTCCCTTCTGTCTGTGTCACTGTGTCACCCTGCGGGGGGAGGGACAGACTCATAGCTCCCTCCTGTCTGTGTCACTGTGTCACCCTGCGGGGGAGGGACAGTCTCATAGCTCCCTTCTGTCTGTGTCACTGTGTCACCCTGCGGGGGAGGGACAGACTCATAGCTCCCTTCTGTCTGTGTCACTGTGTCACCCTGCGGGGGGAGGGACAGTCTCATAGCTCCCTTCTGTCTGTGTCACTGTGTCACCCTGCGGGGGAGGGACAGACTCATAGCTCCCTTCTGTCTGTGTCACTGTGTCACCCTGCGGGGGAGGGACAGTCTCATAGCTCCCTTCTGTCTGTGTCACTGTGTCACCCTGCGGGGGAGGGACAGACTCATAGCTCCCTTCTGTCTGTGTCACTGTGTCACCCTGCGGGGGGAGGGACAGACTCATAGCTCCCTTCTGTCTGTGTCACTGTGTCACCCTGCGGGGGGAGGGACAGACTCATAGCTCCCTTCTGTCTGTGTCACTGTGTCACCCTGCGGGGGGAGGGACAGACTCATAGCTCCCTCCTGTCTGTGTCACTGTGTCACCCTGCGGGGGGAGGGACAGACTCATAGCTCCCTCCTGTCTGTGTCACTGTGTCACCCTGCGGGGGGAGGGACAGACTCATAGCTCCCTTCTGTCTGTGTCACTGTGTCACCCTGCGGGGGGAGGGACAGACTCATAGCTCCCTTCTGTCTGTGTCATTGTGTCACCCTACGGGGGGGAGGGACAGGCTCATAGCTCCCTCCTGTCTGTGTCACTGTGTCACCCTGCGGGGGGAGGGACAGACTCATAGCTCCCTTCTGTCTGTGTCACTGTGTCACCCTGCGGGGGGAGGGACAGACTCATAGCTCCCTTCTGTCTGTGTCACTGTGTCACCCTGCGGGGGGAGGGACAGGCTCATAGCTCCCTCCTGTCTGTGTCACTGTGTCACCCTGCGGGGGGAGGGACAGACTCATAGCTCCCTCCTGTCTGTGTCACTGTGTCACCCTGCGGGAGAGGGACAGACTCATAGCTCCCTTCTGTCTGTGTCACTGTGTCACCCTGCGGGGGGAGGGACAGACTCATAGCTCCCTTCTGTCTGTGTCACTGTGTCACCCTGCGGGGGGAGGGACAGACTCATAGCTCCCTTCTGTCTGTGTCACTGTGTCACCCTGCGGGGGGAGGAACAGACTCATAGCTCCCTTCTGTCTGTGTCACTGTGTCACCCTGCGGGGGGAGGGACAGGCTCATAGCTCCCTTCTGTCTGTGTCACTGTGTCACCCTGCGGGGGGAGGGACAGGCTCATAGCTCCCTTCTGTCTGTGTCACTGTGTCACCCTGCGGGGGGAGGAACAGACTCATAGCTCCCTTCTGTCTGTGTCACTGTGTCACCCTGCGGGGAGAGGGACAGGCTCATAGCTCCCTTCTGTCTGTGTGTCACCCTGCGGGGGGAGGAACAGACTCATAGCTCCCTTCTGTCTGTGTGTCACCCTGCGGGGGGAGGAACAGACTCATAGCTCCCTTCTGTCTGTGTCACTGTGTCACCCTGCGGGGGGAGGGACAGACTCATAGCTCCCTTCTGTCTGTGTCACTGTGTCACCCTGCGGGGGGAGGGACAGACTCATAGCTCCCTTCTGTCTGTGTCACTGTGTCACCCTGCGGGGGGGAGGGACAGGCTCATAGCTCCCTTCTGTCTGTGTCACTGTGTCACCCTGCGGGGGGAGGGGCAGACTCATAGCTCCCTTCTGTCTGTGTCACTGTATCACCCTGCGGGGGGAGGGACAGGCTCATAGCTTCCTTCTGTCTGTGTCACTGTCACCCTGCGGGGGGAGGGACAGGCTCATAGCTCCCTTCTGTCTGTGTCACTGTGTCACCCTGCGGGGGAGGGACAGACTCATAGCTCCCTTCTGTCTGTGTCACTGTGTCACCCTGCGGGGGGAGGGACAGACTCATAGCTCCCTTCTGTCTGTGTCACCGTGTCACCCTGCGGGGGGAGGGACAGGCTCATAGCTCCCTTCTGTCTGTGTCACTGTGTCACCCTACGGGGGAGGGACAGGCTCATAGCTCCCTTCTGTCTGTGTCACTGTGTCACCCTGCAGGGGGAGGGACAGACTCATAGCTCCCTTCTGTCTGTGTCACTGTGTCACCCTGCGGGGGGAGGGACAGACTCATAGCTCCCTCCTGTCTGTGTCACTGTGTCACCCTGCGGGGGAGGGACAGTCTCATAGCTCCCTTCTGTCTGTGTCACTGTGTCACCCTGCGGGGGAGGGACAGACTCATAGCTCCCTTCTGTCTGTGTCACTGTGTCACCCTGCGGGGGGAGGGACAGTCTCATAGCTCCCTTCTGTCTGTGTCACTGTGTCACCCTGCGGGGGAGGGACAGACTCATAGCTCCCTTCTGTCTGTGTCACTGTGTCACCCTGCGGGGGAGGGACAGTCTCATAGCTCCCTTCTGTCTGTGTCACTGTGTCACCCTGCGGGGGGAGGGACAGACTCATAGCTCCCTTCTGTCTGTGTCACTGTGTCACCCTACGGGGGGGAGGGACTGTCTCATAGCTCCCTTCTGTCTGTGTCACTGTGTCACCCTGCGGGGGGAGGGACAGACTCATAGCTCCCTTCTGTCTGTGTCATTGTGTCACCCTACGGGGGGAGGGACAGGCTCATAGCTCCCTCCTGTCTGTGTCACTGTGTCACCCTGCGGGGGGAGGGACAGACTCATAGCTCCCTTCTGTCTGTGTCACTGTGTCACCCTGCGGGGGGAGGGACAGACTCATAGCTCCCTTCTGTCTGTGTCACTGTGTCACCCTGCGGGGGGAGGGACAGGCTCATAGCTCCCTTCTGTCTGTGTCACCGTGTCACCCTGCGGGGGAGGGACAGTCTCATAGCTCCCTTCTGTCTGTGTCACTGTGTCACCCTGCGGGGGGAGGGACAGGCTCATAGCTCCCTTCTGTCTGTGTCACTGTGTCACCCTACGGGGGAGGGACAGGCTCATAGCTCCCTTCTGTCTGTGTCACTGTGTCACCCTGCAGGGGGAGGGACAGACTCATAGCTCCCTTCTGTCTGTGTCACTGTGTCACCCTGCGGGGGGAGGGACAGACTCATAGCTCCCTCCTGTCTGTGTCACTGTGTCACCCTGCGGGGGAGGGACAGTCTCATAGCTCCCTTCTGTCTGTGTCACTGTGTCACCCTGCGGGGGAGGGACAGACTCATAGCTCCCTTCTGTCTGTGTCACTGTGTCACCCTGCGGGGGGAGGGACAGTCTCATAGCTCCCTTCTGTCTGTGTCACTGTGTCACCCTGCGGGGGAGGGACAGACTCATAGCTCCCTTCTGTCTGTGTCACTGTGTCACCCTGCGGGGGAGGGACAGTCTCATAGCTCCCTTCTGTCTGTGTCACTGTGTCACCCTGCGGGGGGAGGGACAGACTCATAGCTCCCTTCTGTCTGTGTCACTGTGTCACCCTACGGGGGGAGGGACTGTCTCATAGCTCCCTTCTGTCTGTGTCACTGTGTCACCCTGCGGGGGGAGGGACAGACTCATAGCTCCCTTCTGTCTGTGTCATTGTGTCACCCTACGGGGGGGAGGGACAGGCTCATAGCTCCCTCCTGTCTGTGTCACTGTGTCACCCTGCGGGGGGAGGGACAGACTCATAGCTCCCTTCTGTCTGTGTCACTGTGTCACCCTGCGGGGGGAGGGACAGACTCATAGCTCCCTTCTGTCTGTGTCACTGTGTCACCCTGCGGGGGGAGGGACAGGCTCATAGCTCCCTTCTGTCTGTGTCACCGTGTCACCCTGCGGGGGAGGGACAGTCTCATAGCTCCCTTCTGTCTGTGTCACTGTGTCACCCTGCGGGGGGAGGGACAGGCTCATAGCTCCCTTCTGTCTGTGTCACTGTGTCACCCTACGGGGAGGGACAGGCTCATAGCTCCCTTCTGTCTGTGTCACTGTGTCACCCTGCAGGGGGAGGGACAGACTCATAGCTCCCTTCTGTCTGTGTCACTGTGTCACCCTGCGGGGGGAGGGACAGACTCATAGCTCCCTCCTGTCTGTGTCACTGTGTCACCCTGCGGGGAGGGACAGTCCTCATAGCTCCCTTCTGTCTGTGTCACTGTGTCACCCTACGGGGGAGGGACAGGCTCATAGCTCCCTTCTGTCTGTGTCACTGTGTCACCCTGCAGGGGGAGGGACAGACTCATAGCTCCCTTCTGTCTATGTCACTGTGTCACCCTGCGGGGGGAGGGACAGACTCATAGCTCCCTCCTGTCTGTGTCACTGTGTCACCCTACGGGGGAGGGACAGGCTCATAGCTCCCTTCTGTCTGTGTCACTGTGTCACCCTGCAGGGGGAGGGACAGACTCATAGCTCCCTTCTGTCTGTGTCACTGTGTCACCCTGCGGGGGGAGGGACAGTCTCATAGCTCCCTTCTGTCTGTGTCACTGTGTCACCCTGCGGGGGAGGGACAGACTCATAGCTCCCTTCTGTCTGTGTCACTGTGTCACCCTGCGGGGGAGGGACAGTCTCATAGCTCCCTTCTGTCTGTGTCACTGTGTCACCCTGCGGGGGGAGGGACAGACTCATAGCTCCCTTCTGTCTGTGTCACTGTGTCACCCTACGGGGGGGAGGGACTGTCTCATAGCTCCCTTCTGTCTGTGTCACTGTGTCACCCTGCGGGGGGAGGGACAGACTCATAGCTCCCTTCTGTCTGTGTCATTGTGTCACCCTACGGGGGGGAGGGACAGGCTCATAGCTCCCTCCTGTCTGTGTCACTGTGTCACCCTGCGGGGGGAGGGACAGACTCATAGCTCCCTTCTGTCTGTGTCACTGTGTCACCCTGCGGGGGGAGGGACAGACTCATAGCTCCCTTCTGTCTGTGTCACTGTGTCACCCTGCGGGGGGGAGGGACAGACTCATAGCTCCCTTCTGTCTGTGTCACTGTGTCACCCTGCGGGGGGAGGGACGGGCTCATAGCTCCCTTCTGTCTGTGTCACTGTGTCACCCTGCGGGGGGAGGGACAGACTCATAGCTCCCTTCTGTCTGTGTCACTGTGTCACCCTGCGGGGGGAGGGACAGACTCATAGCTCCCTTCTGTCTGTGTCACTGTGTCACCCTGCGGGGGGAGGGACAGACTCATAGCTCCCTTCTGTCTGTGTCACTGTGTCACCCTGCGGGGGAGGGACAGGCTCATAGCTCCCTCCTGTCTGTGTCACTGTGTCACCCTGCGGGAGAGGGACAAAGTATTCTCTTTCTCAGTCCTCTTCACTTTTCTGTCTCCCCTCTCTCTCCTACCCCCTTTCCTCTCTGCACCCCCCCAGTGTACGTCACACTGACCTGCGCTCTCCCCCCCCTCTCTGCACCCCCCCAGTGTACATGCCGCTGACCTGCGCTCTCCTCCCCCCCTCTCTCTCCCCCCCCCCGTGTACGTGACGCTAACCTGCGCTCTCCTCCCCCCCTCTCTCCCCCCCCCAGTGTACGTGACGCTGACCTGCACTCTCCTCCCCCCTCCCCTCTCTCCCCCCCAGTGTACGTGACACTGACCTGCGCTCTCCTCCCCCTCCCTCTCCCCCCCCCGTGTACGTGACGCTGACCTGCGCTCTCCTCCCCCTCCCTCTCCCCCCCCCAGTGTACGTGACACTGACCTGCGCTCTCCTCCCCCTCCCTCTCCCCCCCCAGTGTACGTGACGCTGACCTGCGCTCTCCTCCCCCCTCCCTCTCCCCCCAGTGTACGTGACGCTGACCTGCGCTCTCCTCCCCCTCCCTCTCCCCCCCAGTGTACGTGACGCTGACCTGCGCTCTCCTCCCCCCCTCTCTCCCCCCCCAGTGTACGTGACGCTGACCTGCGCTCTCCTCCCCCTCCCTCTCTCCCCCCCAGTGTACGTGATGCTGACCTGCGCTCTCCTCCCCCCCCTCTCTCCTCCCCCCCCAGTGTACGTGACGCTGACCTGCGCTCTCTCCCCCCCTTCTCTCCTCTCTCCCCCCCAGTGTACGTGACGCTAACCTGCGCTCTCCTCTCTCCCCCCCCTCTCTTCCTCCCCCCCCAGTGTACGTGACGCTGACCTGCGCTCTCTCCCCCCCTTCTCTCCTCTCTCCCCCCCAGTGTACGTGACGCTAACCTGCGCTCTCCTCCCCCCCTCTCTCCCCCCCCCAGTGTACGTGACACTGACCTGCACTCTCCTCCCCCCTCCCCCTCTCTCCCCCCAGTGTACGTGACACTGACCTGCACTCTCCTCCCCCTCCCTCTCCCCCCCCCGTGTACGTGACGCTGACCTGCGCTCTCCTCTCCCCCCCCTCTCTCCCCCCCCCCAGTGTACGTGACGCTGACCTGCGCTCTCCTCTCTCCCCCCCCTCTCTCCCCCCCCCCCCCCAGTGTACGTGACGCTGACCTGCGCTCTCCTCTCCCCCCCCTCCCTCTCCCCCCCCCGTGTACGTGACGCTGACCTGCGCTCTCCTCTCCCCCCCCTCTCTCCCCCCCCCCAGTGTACGTGACGCTGACCTGCGCTCTCCTCTCCCCCCCCTCTCTCCCCCCCCCCAGTGTACGTGACGCTGACCTGCGCTCTCTCCCCCCCTTCTCTCCTCTCTCCCCCCCAGTGTACGTGACGCTAACCTGCGCTCTCCTCCCCCCCTCTCTCCCCCCCCCCAGTGTACGTGACACTGACCTGCACTCTCCTCCCCCCTCCCCTCTCTCCCCCCCAGTGTACGTGACGCTGACCTGCGCTCTCCTCCCCCTCCCTCTCCCCCCCCCGTGTACGTGACGCTGACCTGCGCTCTCCTCTCCCCCCCCTCTCTCTCCCCCCCCCCAGTGTACGTGTCGCTGACCTGCGCTCTCCTCTCTCCCCCCCCTCTCTCCCCCCCCCCCCAGTGTACGTGACGCTGACCTGCGCTCTCCTCTCCCCCCCCCTCTCTCCCCCCCCCCAGTGTACGTGACGCTGACCTGCGCTCTCCTCTCCCCCCCCTCTCTCCCCCCCCCCAGTGTACGTGACGCTGACCTGCGCTCTCCTCTCTCCCCCCCTCTCTCCCCCCCCCCCAGTGTACGTGACGCTGACCTGCGCTCTCCTCTCTCCCCCCCTCTCTCCCCCCCCCCCAGTGTACGTGACGATGACCTGCGCTCTCCTCTCTCCCCCCCCTCTCTCCCCCCCCCCAGTGTACGTGACGCTGACCTGCGCTCTCCTCTCTCCCCCCCCCCAGTGTACGTGACGCTGACCTGCGCTCTCCTCTCCCCCCCCTCTCTCCCCCCCCCCCCAGTGTACGTGACGCTGACCTGCGCTCTCCTCTCCCCCCCCTCTCTCCCCCCCCCCCCAGTGTACGTGACGCTGACCTGCGCTCTCCTCTCCCCCCCTCTCTCCCCCCCCCCCCAGTGTACGTGACGCTGACCTGCGCTCTCCTCTCCCCCCCCTCTCTCCCCCCCCCCAGTGTACGTGACGCTGACCTGCGCTCTCCTCTCCCCCCCCTCTCTCCCCCCCCCCCCCCAGTGTACGTGACGCTGACCTGCGCTCTCCTCTCCCCCCCCTCTCTCCCCCCCCCCAGTGTACGTGACGCTGACCTGCGCTCTCCTCTCCCCCCCCTCTCTCCCCCCCCCCCCCAGTGTACGTGACGCTGACCTGCGCTCTCCTCTCCCCCCCCCTCTCTCCCCCCCCCCCAGTGTACGTGACGCTGACCTGCGCTCTCCTCTCCCCCCCCTCTCTCCCCCCCCCCAGTGTACGTGACGCTGACCTGCGCTCTCCTCTCCCCCCCCTCTCTCCCCCCCCCCCCCCAGTGTACGTGACGCTGACCTGCGCTCTCCTCTCCCCCCCCCTCTCTCCCCCCCCCCCCCAGTGTACGTGACGCTGACCTGCGCTCTCCTCTCCCCCCCCTCTCTCCCCCCCCCCCCCCAGTGTACGTGACGCTGACCTGCGCTCTCCTCTCTCCCCCCCTCTCTCTCCCCCCCCCCCAGTGTACGTGACGCTGACCTGCGCTCTCCTCTCCCCCCCTCTCTCCCCCCCCCCCCCCCAGTGTACGTGACGCTGACCTGCGCTCTCCTCTCTCCCCCCCCCCCAGTGTACGTGACGCTGACCTGCGCTCTCCTCTCTCCCCCCCCCCCCCCAGTGTACGTGACGCTGACCTGCGCTCCTCCTCTCTCCCCCCCCCCCCCCAGTGTACGTGACGCTGACCTGCGCTCTCCTCTCTCCCCCCCCCCCCAGTGTACGTGACGCTGACCTGCGCTTTCCGGTACGGGCGGGAGGACCTGGATGTTCTCGGCCTCTCTTTCCGGAAGGATCTTTTCATCTCCACGTTTCAGGCGTTTCCCCCCCTCCCCGAGGAGAAGAAGCCCCTCACCCGTCTGCAGGAGCGCCTCATCAAGAAGCTGGGGGACCACGCGCACCCCTTCTACTTCACCGTCAGTGCGACTCCCGCCCCCCACTCCCAACTCCCGTCCTCCCTCCCGTCTCCCTCCCGTCTCCCTCCCCCTTCTACTTCACCGTCAGTGCGACTCCCGCCCCCCACTCCCAACTCCCGTCTCCCTCCCGTCTCCCTCCCGTCTCCCTCCCCCTTCTACTTCACCGTCAGTGCGACTCCCGCCCCCCACTCCCCACTCCCGTCTCCCTCCCCCTTCTACTTCACCGTCAGTGCGACTCACGCTCCCCACTCCCTCCCGTCTCCCTCCCCTTCTACTTCACCGTCAGTGTGACACCCGCTCCCCACTCCCCACTCCCTCCCCCTCCCTCCCGTCTCTCCCTCCCCCTTCTACTTCACCGTCAGTGCGACTCACGCTCCCCACTCCCCCTCCCTCCCGTCTCCCTCCCCCTTCTACTTCACCGTCAGTGCGACTCCCGCTCCCCACTCCCCACTCCCGTCTCCCTCCTGTCTCCCTCCCCCTTCTACTTCACCGACAGTGCGACTCCCGCTCCCCACTCCCCGCTCCCCACTCCCCCCCCCGTCTCCCTCCCGTCTCCCTCCCCCTTCTACTTCACCGTCAGTGTGACACCCACCCCCCACTCCCCACTCCCCCCCTCCCGTCTCCCTCCCCCTTCTACTTCACCGTCAGTGTGACACCCGCCCCCCACTCCCACTCCCTCCCTCCCGTCTCCCTCCCGTCTCCCTCCCCCTTCTACTTCACCGTCAGTGTGACACCCGCCCCCCACTCCCACTCCCTCCCTCCCGTCTCCCTCCCGTCTCCCTCCCCCTTCTACTTCACCGTCAGTGGGACACCCGCCCCCCCACTCCCACTCCCTCCCTCCCGTCTCCCTCCCTCCCGTCTCCCTCCCCCCTTCTACTTCACCGTCAGTGCGACACCCGCTCCCCACTCCCTCCCGTCTCCCTCCCTCCCGTCTCCCTCCCTCCCCCCTTCTACTTCACCGTCAGTGTGACACCCGCCCCCCACGCCCACTCCCCCATCTCCCTCCCACTCCCTCCCTCCCGTCTCCCTCCCCCTTCTACTTCACCGTCAGTGTGACACCCGCCCCCCACTCCCACTCCCTCCCTCCCGTTTCCCCCCCCTTCTACTTCACAGTCAGTGTGACACCCGCTCCCCACTCCCTCCTTCCCGTCTCCCTCCCTCCCGTCTCCCTCCCCCTTCTACTTCACCGTCAGTGTGACACCCGCCCCCCACTCCCACTCCCTCCGTCTCCCTCCCCCTTCTACTTCACCGTCAGTGTGACACCCGCCCCCCACTCCCACTCCCTCCCTCCCTCCCGTCTCCCTCCCCCTTCTACTTTACCGTCAGTGTGACACCCGCCCCCCACTCACACTCCCTCCCGTCTCCCTCCCCCTTCTACTTCACCGTCAGTGGGACTCCCACTCCCCGTCTCCCTCCCTCCCGCTCCCCACTCCCCGTCTCCCTCCCTCCCGTCTCCCCCCCTCCCGTCTCCCTCCCACTTCTACTTCACCGTCAGTGTGACACCCGCTCCCCTCTCCCCGTCTCCCTCCCGTCTCCCTCCCCCTTCTTCTTGACCGTCAGTGGGACTCCCACTCCCCACTCCCTCCCGTCTGTCTCCCTCCCTCCCGTCTCCCTCCCGTCTCCCTCCCTCCCCGTCTCCCTCCCTCCCGTCTCCCTCCCCCCGTCTCCCTCCCCCCGTCTCCCTCCCGTCTCCCTCCCCCTTCTACTTCACCGTCAGTGTGACACCCGCTCCCCACTCCCACTCCCTGCCTCCCGTCTCCGTCCCGTCTCCCTCCCCCTTCTACTTCACCATCAGTGTGACACCCGCCCCCCACTCACCCGCTCCCTCACTCCATCTTCCCCTTCTCTCTCTCGGCCCCCCCTCCCTCTCTCAGCCCCCCGCCCTCTCTCTGCCCCCCCCCTCCCTCTCTCTGCCCCTCCCTCCCTACTCTCTCCCCCCCCTCCCTCTCTACTCTCTCCCCCCCCTCCCTCCCTACTCTCTCCCCCCTCCTCTCTCCCCACTCCCTCCCTACTCTCTCCCCCCCCTCCCTCCCTACTCTCTCCACCCTCCCTCCTCTCTTCCCCCCTCTCCCTCCTGTCTACCCTCCTCCCTCTTCTCTCCCCCCCTTTTTTTCTCGCTCCCCTCCCTTTTCTCTCTCCTCTTGTCTATCTCCCCCCTCCCCCCCCACCCCCCCACTTTTCCTCCATCCTCAACCTTTTAATAACAATATATCCGGTTTCTTTAGATCCCTCAGAATTTGCCATGTTCAGTGACGCTGCAGCCAGGCCCCGAGGACACCGGGAAGGTGACAAGTGACTGTAACACCCTCCCCTCCCCCCCCCCCTTGTGTGTGACCCCTACATGTCACCAATTATCTATAAAGTGGCATCAACCCCCGCCTTACTGCTGCTAATACCTCTCCCTATACTCCCTAACACCCCGCTGCTAATACCTCTCCCTATACACCCTAACACCCCGCTGCTAATACCTCTCCCTATACACCCTAACATCCCGCTGCTAATACCTCTCCTTATACACCCTAACATCCCGCTGCTGATACCTCTCCCTATACACCCTAACACCCCGCTGCTAATACCTCTCCCTATACACCCTAACATCCCGCTGCTAATACCTCTCCCTATACACCCTAACATCCTGCTGCTAATACCTCTCCCTATACACCCTAACACCCCGCTGCTAATACCTCTCCCTATACACCCTAACACCCTGCTGCTAATACCTCTCCCTATACACCCTAACACCCTGCTGCTAATACCTCTCCCTATACACCCTAACATCCCGCTGCTAATACCTCTCCCTATACACACTAACATCCCGCTGCTAATACCTCTCCCTATACACCCTAACATCCCGCTGCTAATACCTCTCCCTATACACCCTAACATCCCGCTGCTAATACCTCTCCCTATACACCCTAACATCCCGCTGCTAATACCTCTCCCTATACACCCTAACATCCCGCTGCTAATACCTCTCCCTATACACCCTAACACCCTGCTGCTAATACCTTTCCCTATACACCCTAACACCCCGCTGCTAATACCTCTCCCTATACACCCTAACACCCTGCTGCTAATACCTCTCCCTATACACCCTAACACCCTGCTGCTAATACCTCTCCCTATACACCCTAACATCCCGCTGCTAATACCTCTCCCTATACACCCTAACACCCCGCTGCTAATACCTCTCCCTATACACCCTAACACCCTGCTGCTAATACCTCTCCCTATACACCCTAACATCCCGCTGCTAATACCTCTCCCTATACACCCTAACATCCCGCTGCTAATACCTCTCCTTATACACCCTAACATCCCGCTGCTAATACCTCTCCCTATACACCCTAACACCCCGCTGCTAATACCTCTCCTTATACACCCTAACATCCCGCTGCTAATACCTCTCCCTATACACCCTAACACCCCGCTGCTAATACCTCTCCCTATACACCCTAACATCCCGCTGCTAATACCTCTCCCTATACATCCTAACACCCCGCTGCTAATACCTCTCCTTATACACCCTAACATCCCGCTGCTAATACCTCTCCCTATACACCCTAACACCCTGCTGCTAATACCTCTCCCTATACACCCTAACACCCTGCTGCTAATACCTCTCCCTATATACCCTAACATCCCGCTGATAATACCTTTCCCTATACACCCTAACACCCCGCTGCTAATACCTCTCCCTATACACCCTAACATCCCGCTGCTAATACCTCTCCCTATACACCCCAACATCCCACTGCTAATACCTCTCCCTATACACCCTAACATCCCGCTGCTAATACCTCTCCCTATACACCCTAACATCCTGCTGCTAATACCTCTCCCTATACACCCTAACATCCCGCTGATAATACCTCTCCTATATACCCTAACACCCCGCTGCTAATACCTCTCCCTATACACCCTAACATCCCGCTGCTAATACCTCTCCCTATACACCCTAACATCCTGCTGCTAATACCTCTCCCTATACACCCTAACATCCCGCTGCTAATACCTCTCCCTATACACCCTAACACCCCGCTGCTAATACCGCTACCTATACACCCTAACACTCCGCTGCTAATACCTCTCCTTATACACCCTAACATCCCGCTGCTAATACCTCTCCCTATACACCCTAACACCCCGCTGCTAATACTTCTCCCTATACACCCTAACATCCCGCTGCTAATACCTCTCCCTATACACCCTAACACCCCGCTGCTAATACCTCTCCTTATACACCCTAACATCCCGCTGCTAATACCTCTCCCTATACACCCTAACACCCTGCTGCTAATACCTCTCCCTATATACCCTAACATCCCGCTGATAATACCTCTCCCTATACACCCTAACACCCCACTGCTAATACCTCTCCCTATACACCCTAACATCCCACTGCTAATACCTCTCCCTATACACCCTAACACTCTGCTGCTAATACATCTCCATATACACCCTAAAATCCTGCTGCTAATACCTCTCCCTATATACCCTAACATCCCACTGATAATACCTCTCCCTATACACCCTAACACCCCGCTGCTAATACCTCTCCCTATACACCCTAACATCCCGCTGCTAATACCTCTCCCTATACACCCTAACATCCCGCTGCTAATACCTCTCCCTATACACCCTAACATCCCGCTGCTAATACCTCTCCCTATACACCCTAACATCCTGCTGCTAATACCTCTCCCTATACACCCTAACATCCCGCTGATAATACCTCTCCCTATATACCCTAACACCCCGCTGCTAATACCTCTCCCTATATACCCTAACACCCCGCTGCTAATACCTCTCCCTATACACCCTAACACACCGCTGCTAATACCTCTCCCTTATACACCCTAACATCCTGCTGCTAATACCTCTCCCTATATACCCTAACATCCCGCTGCTAATACCTCTCCCTATACACCCTAACATCCTGCTGCTAATACCTCTCCCTATACACCCTAACATCCCGCTGCTAATACCTCTCCCTATACACCCTAACACCCCGCTGCTAATACCTCTCCCTATACACCCTAACACCCTGCTTCTAATACCTCTCCCTATACACCCTAACATCCTGCTGCTAATACCTCTCCCTATACACCCTAACATCCCGCTGCTAATACCTCTCCCTTATACACCCTAACATCCTGCTGCTAATACCTCTCCCTATATACCCTAACATCCCGCTGCTAATACCTCTCCCTATACACCCTAACATCCCGCTGCTAATACCTCTCCCTATACACCCTAACACCCCGCTGCTAATACCTCTCCTTATACACCCTAACATCCCGCTGCTAATACCTCTCCCTATACACCCTAACACCCTGCTGCTAATACCTCTCCCTATATACCCTAACACCCTGCTGCTAATACCTCTCCCTATACACCCTAACATCCCGCTGCTAATACCTCTCCCTATACACCCTAACACCCCGCTGCTAATACCTCTCCCTATACACCCTAACATCCCGCTGCTAATACCTCTCCCTATACACCCTAACACTCTGCTGCTAATACCTCTCCCTATACACCCTAACACCCTGCTGCTAATACCTCTCCCTATATACCCTAACATCCCGCTGATAATACCTCTCCCTATACACCCTAACACCCCGCTGCTAATACCTCTCCCTATACACACTAACATCCCGCTGCTAATACCTCTCCCTATACACCCCAACATCCCACTGCTAATACCTCTCCCTATACACCCTAACATCCCGCTGATAATACCTCTCCCTATACACCCTAACACCCCGCTGCTAATACCTCACCCTAACATCCCGCTGCTAATACCTCTCCCTATACACCCTAACATCCTGCTGCTAATACCTCTCCCTATACACCCTAACATCCCGCTGCTAATACCTCTCCCTATACACCCTAACATCCTGCTGCTAATACCTCTCCTTATACACCCTAACATCCCGCTGCTAATACCTCTCCCTATACACCCTAACATCCCGCTGCTAATACCTCTCCCTATACACCCTAACACCCCGCTGCTAATACCTCTCCCTATACACCCTAACATCCCGCTGCTAATACCTCTCCCTATACACCCTAACACTCTGCTGCTAATACCTCTCCCTATACACCCTAACACCCTGCTGCTAATACCTCTCCCTATACATCCTAACATCCCGCTGCTAATACCTCTCCCTATACTCCCTAACATCCCGCTGCTAATACCTCTCCCTATACACCCTAACATCCCGCTGCTAATACCTCTCCCTATACACCCTAACATCCTGCTGCTAATACCTCTCCCTATACACCCTAACATCCCGCTGCTAATACCTCTCCCTATACACCCTAACATCCTGCTGATAATACCTCTCCCTATACACCCTAACATCCCGCTGATAATACCTCTCCCTATACACCCTAACACCCCGCTGCTAATACCTCTCCCTATACACCCTAACATCCCGCTGCTAATACCTCTCCCTATACACCCCAACATCCCACTGCTAATACCTCTCCCTATACACCCCAACATCCCACTGCTAATACCTCTCCCTATACACCCTAACATCCCGCTGATAATACCTCTCCCTATACACCCCTAACACCCCGCTGCTAATACCTCACCCTAACATCCCGCTGCTAATACCTCTCCCTATACACCCTAACATCCCGCTGATAATACCTCTCCCTATATACCCTAACACCCCGCTGCTAATTACCTCTCCCTATACACCCTAACATCCCGCTGCTAATACCTCTCCCTATACACCCTAACATCCTGCTGCTAATACCTCTCCCTATACACCCTAACATCCCGCTGCTAATACGTCTCCCTATACACCCTAACACCCCGCTGCTAATACCGCTACCTATACACCCTAACACCCCGCTGCTAATACCTCTCCTTATACACCCTAACATCCCGCTGCTAATACCTCTCCCTATACACCCTAACACCCCGCTGCTAATACCTCTCCCTATACACCCTAACATCCCGCTGCTAATACCTCTCCCTATACACCCTAACACCCCGCTGCTAATACCTCTCCTTATACACCCTAACATCCCGCTGCTAATACCTCTCCCTATACACCCTAACATCCCGCTGCTAATACCTCTCCCTATACACCCTAACACCCCGCTGCTAATACCTCTCCTTATACACCCTAACATCCCGCTGCTAATACCTCTCCTTATACACCCTAACACCCTGCTGCTAATACCTCTCCCTATATACCCTAACATCCCGCTGATAATACCTCTCCCTATACACCCTAACACCCCGCTGCTAATACCTCTCCCTATACACCCTAACACCCCGCTGCTAATACCTCTCCTTATACACCCTAACATCCCGCTGCTAATACCTCTCCCTATACACCCTAACACCCCGCTGCTAATACCTCTCCCTATACACCCTAACATCCCGCTGCTAATACCTCTCCCTATACACCCTAACATCCCGCTGATAATACCTCTCCCTATACACCCTAACACCCCGCTGCTAATACCTCTCCCTATACACCCTAACATCCCGCTGCTAATACCTCTCCCTATACACCCTAACACTCTGCTGCTAATACATCTCCCTATACACCCTAAAATCCTGCTGCTAATACCTCTCCCTATACACCCTAACATCCCGCTGATAATACCTCTCCCTATACACCCTAACACCCCCGCTGCTAATACCTCTCCCTATACACCCTAACATCCCGCTGCTAATACCTCTCCCTATACACCCTAACATCCTGCTGCTAATACCTCTCCCTATACACCCTAACATCCCGCTGATAATACCTCTCCCTATATACCCTAACACCCCGCTGCTAATACCTCTCCCTATACACCCTAACATCCCGCTGCTAATACCTCTCCCTATACACCCTAACATCCTGCTGCTAATACCTCTCCCTATACACCCTAACATCCCGCTGCTAATACCTCTCCCTATACACCCTAACATCCTGCTGCTAATACCTCTCCCTATACACCCTAACACCCCGCTGCTAATACCTCTCCCTATACACCCTAACATCCCGCTGCTAATACCTCTCCCTATACACCCTAACACCCCGCTGCTAATACCTCTCCCTATACACCCTAACACCCTGCTTCTAATACCTCTCCCCTATACACCCTAACATCCCGCTGCTAATACCTCTCCCTATACACCCTAACATCCCGCTGCTAATACCTCTCCTTATACACCCTAACATCCCGCTGCTAATACCTCTCCCTATACACCCTAACATCCCGCTGCTAATACCTCTCCCTATACACCCTAACACCCCGCTGCTAATACCTCTCCTTATACACCCTAACATCCCGCTGCTAATACCTCTCCCTATACACCCTAACACCCGCTGCTAATACCTCTCCCTATACACCCTAACATCCCGCTGCTAATACCTCTCCCTATATACCCTAACACCCCGCTGCTAATACCTCTCCCTATACACCCTAACATCCCGCTGCTAATTCCTCTCCCTATACACCCTAACACCTGCTGCTAATACCTTCTCCCTATACAGTACACCCTAACACCCTGCTGCTAATACCTCTCCCTATACACCCTAACACCCCGCTGCTAATACCTCTCCCTATACACCCTAACATCCCGCTGCTAATACCTCTCCCTATACATCCTAACACCCCGCTGCTAATACCTCTCCCTATACACCATAACATCCCGCTGCTAATACCTCTCCCTATACATCCTAACACCCCGCTGCTAATACCTCTCCCTATACACCCTAACATCCTGCTGCTAATACCTCTCCCTATACACCCTAACACCCCGCTGCTAATACCTCTCCCTATACACCCTAACACCCTGCTTCTAATACCTCTCCCTATACACCCTAACATCCTGCTGCTAATACCTCTCCCTATACACCCTAACATCCCGCTGCTAATACCTCTCCCTATACATCCTAACACCCCGCTGCTAATACCTCTCCCTATACACCCTAACATCCTGCTGCTAATACCTCTCCCTATACACCCTAACACCCTGCTGCTAATACCTCTCCCTATATACCCTAACATCCTGCTGCTAATACCTCTCCCCTATACACCCTAACATCCCGCTGCTAATACCTCTCCCTATACACCCTAACATCCTGCTGCTAATACCTCTCCCTATACACCCTAACATCCCGCTGCTAATACCTCTCCCTATACTCCCTAACATCCCGCTGCTAATACCTCTCCCTATACACCCTAACATCCCGCTGCTAATACCTCTCCCTATACACCCTAACATCCCACTGCTAATACCTCTCCCTATACACCCTAACACCCCGCTGCTAATACCTCTCCCTATACACCCTAACACCCCGCTGCTAATACCTCTCCCTATACACCCTAACACCCTGCTTCTAATACCTCTCCCCTATACACCCTAACATCCTGCTGCTAATACCTCTCCCTATACACCCTAACATCCCGCTGCTAATACCTCTCCTATACATCCTAACACCCCGCTGCTAATACCTCTCCCTATACACCCCTAACATCCTGCTGCTAATACCTCTCCCTATACACCCTAACACCCTGCTGCTAATACCTCTCCCTATATACCCTAACATCCTGCTGCTAATACCTCTCCCTATACACCCTAACATCCCGCTGCTAATACCTCTCCCTATACTCCCTAACATCCCGCTGCTAATACCTCTCCCTATACACCCTAACATCCCGCTGCTAATACCTCTCCCTATACACCCTAACATCCCGCTGCTAATACCTCTCCCTATATACCCTAACACCCCGCTGCTAATACCTCTCCCTATACACCCTAACATCCCGCTGCTAATTCCTCTCCCTATACACCCTAACACCTGCTGCTAATACCTCTCCCTATACAGTACACCCTAACACCCTGCTGCTAATACCTCTCCCTATACACCCTAACACCCCGCTGCTAATACCTCTCCCTATACACCCTAACATCCCGCTGCTAATACCTCTCCCCTATACATCCTAACACCCCGCTGCTAATACCTCTCCCTATACACCATAACATCCCGCTGCTAATACCTCTCCCTATACATCCTAACACCCCGCTGCTAATACCTCTCCCTATACACCATAACATCCCGCTGCTAATACCTCTCCCTATACATCCTAACACCCCGCTGCTAATACCTCTCCCTATACACCCTAACATCCTGCTGCTAATACCTCTCCCTATACACCATAACACCCTGCTGCTAATACCTCTCCCTATATACCCTAACATCCCCGCTGCTAATACCTCTCCCTATACACCCTAACATCCCGCTGCTAATACCTCTCCCTATACACCCTAACATCCCGCTGCTAATACCTCTCCCTATACACCCTAACACCCCGCTGCTAATACCTCTCCCCTATACACCCTAACACCCCACTAATACCTCTCCCTATACACCCTAACATCCCGCTGCTAATACCTCTCCCTATACACCCTAACATCCTGCTGCTAATACCTCTCCCTATACACCCTAACATCCCGCTGCTAATACCTCTCCCTATACACCCTAACATCCTGCTGCTAATACCTCTCCCTATACACCCTAACATCCTGCTGCTAATACCTCTCCCTATACACCCTAACATCCCGCTGCTAATACCTCTCCCTATACTCCCTAACATCCCGCTGCTAATACCTCTCCCTATACACCCTAACATCCCGCTGCTAATACCTCTCCCTATACACCCTAACATCCCGCTGCTAATACCTCTCCCTATACACCCTAACACCCCGCTGCTAATACCTCTCCCTATACACCCTAACACCCCACTAATACCTCTCCCTATACACCCTAACATCCTGCTGCTAATACCTCTCCCTATACACCCTAACACCTGCTGCTAATACCTCTCCCTATACAGTACACCCTAACACCCTGCTGCTAATACCTCTCCCTATACACCCTAACACCCTGCTGCTAATACCTCTCCCTATACACCCTAACATCCCGCTGCTAATACCTCTTTCTATACATCCTAACACCCCGCTGCTAATACCTCTCCCTATACACCCTAACACCCCGCTGCTAATACCTCTCCCTATACACCATAACATCCCGCTGCTAATACCTCTCCCTATACATCCTAACACCCCGCTGCTAATACCTCTCCCTATACACCATAACATCCCGCTGCTAATACCTCTCCCTATACATCCTAACACCCCGCTGCTAATACCTCTCCCTATACACCCTAACATCCTGCTGCTAATACCTCTCCCTATACACCCTAACACCCCGCTGCTAATACCTCTCCCTATATACCCTAACATCCTGCTGCTAATACCTCTCCCTATACACCCTAACATCCTGCTGCTAATACCTCTCCCTATACACCCTAACATCCCGCTGCTAATACCTCTCCCTATACACCCTAACATCCTGCTGCTAATACCTCTCCCTATACACCCTAACATCCCACTGCTAATACCACTCCCTATATACCCTAACATCCCGCTGCTAATACCTCTCCCTATACACCCTAACATCCTGCTGCTAATACCTCTCCCTATACACCCTAACATCCTGCTGCTAATACCTCTCCCTATACACCCTAACATCCCGCTGCTAATACCTCTCCCTATACTCCCTAACATCCCGCTGCTAATACCTCTCCCTATACACCCTAACATCCCGCTGCTAATACCTCTCCCTATACACCCTAACATCCCGCTGCTAATACCTCTCCCTATACACCCTAACACCCCGCTGCTAATACCTCTCCCTATACACCCTAACACCCCACTAATACCTCTCCCTATACACCCTAACATCCCGCTGCTAATACCTCTCCCTATACACCCTAACATCCTGCTGCTAATACCTCTCCCTATACACCCTAACATCCCGCTGCTAATACCTCTCCCTATACACCCTAACACCCCGCTGCTAATACCTCTCCCTATACACCCTAACACCCCGCTGCTAATACCTCTCCCTATACACCCTAACATCCCGCTGCTAATACCTCTCCCTATACACCCTAACATCCCGCTGCTAATACCTCTCCTTATACACCCTAACATCCCGCTGCTAATACCTCTCCCTATACACCCTAACATCCTGCTGCTAATACCTCTCCCTATACACCCTAACATCCTGCTGCTAATACCTCTCCCTATACACCCTAACATCCCGCTGCTAATACCTCTCCCTATACTCCCTAACATCCCGCTGCTAATACCTCTCCCTATACACCCTAACATCCCGCTGCTAATACCTCTCCCTATACACCCTAACATCCCGCTGCTAATACCTCTCACTATACACCCTAACACCCCGCTGCTAATACCTCTCCCTATACACCCTAACACCCCACTAATACCTCTCCCTATACACCCTAACATCCTGCTGCTAATACCTCTCCCTATACACCCTAACACCCCGCTGCTAATACCTCTCCTTATACACCCGAACATCCTGCTGCTAATACCTCTCCCTATACACCCTAACATCCCGCTGCTAATACCTCTCCCTATACACCCTAACACCCCGCTGCTAATACCTCTCCCTATACACCCTAACACCCCACTAATACCTCTCCCTATACACCCTAACATCCCGCTGCTAATACCTCTCCCTATACACCCTAACACCCCGCTGCTAATACCTCTCCCTATACACCCTAACACCCCGCTGCTAATACCTCTCCCTATACACCCCAAAACCCAGCTGCTAATACCTCTCCCTATACACCCTAACATCCCGCTGCTAATACCTCTCCCTATACATCCTAACACCCCGCTGCTAATACCTCTCCCTATACACCATAACATCCCGCTGCTAATACCTCTCCCTATACATCCTAACACCCCGCTGCTAATACCTCTCCCTATACACCATAACATCCCGCTGCTAATACCTCTCCCTATACATCCTAACACCCCGCTGCTAATACCTCTCCCTATACACCCTAACATCCTGCTGCTAATACCTCTCCCTATACACCATAACACCCTGCTGCTAATACCTCTCCCTATATACCCTAACATCCTGCTGCTAATACCTCTCCCTATACACCCTAACATCCTGCTGCTAATACCTCTCCCTATACACCCTAACATCCCGCTGCTAATACCTCTCCCTATACACCCTAACATCCTGCTGCTAATACCTCTCCCTATACACCCTAACATCCCACTGCTAATACCACTCCCTATATACCCTAACATCCCGCTGCTAATACCTCTCCCTATACACCCTAACATCCTGCTGCTAATACCTCTCCCTATACACCCTAACATCCTGCTGCTAATACCTCTCCCTATACACCCTAACATCCCGCTGCTAATACCTCTCCCTATACACCCTAACATCCTGCTGCTGATACCTCTCCCTATACACCCTAACACCCCGCTGCTAATACCTCTCCCTATACACCCTAACATCCTACTGCTAATACCTCTCCCTATACACCCTAACATCCCGCTGCTAATACCTCTCCCTATACACCCTAACATCCCGCTGCTAATACCTCTCCCTATACACCCTAACATCCCGCTGCTAATACCTCTCCCTATACACCCTAACACCCCGCTGCTAATACCTCTCCCTATACACCCTAACACCCCACTAATACCTCTCCCTATACACCCTAACATCCCGCTGCTAATACCTCTCCCTATACACCCTAACATCCTGCTGCTAATACCTCTCCCTATACACCCTAACATCCCGCTGCTAATACCTCTCCCTATACACCCTAACATCCTGCTGCTAATACCTCTCCCTATACACCCTAACATCCTGCTGCTAATACCTCTCCCTATACACCCTAACATCCCGCTGCTAATACCTCTCCCTATACTCCCTAACATCCCGCTGCTAATACCTCTCCCTATACACCCTAACATCCCGCTGCTAATACCTCTCCCTATACACCCTAACATCCCGCTGCTAATACCTCTCCCTATACACCCTAACACCCCGCTGCTAATACCTCTCCCTATACACCCTAACACCCCACTAATACCTCTCCCTATACACCCTAACATCCTGCTGCTAATACCTCTCCCTATACACCCCTAACACCTGCTGCTAATACCTCTCCCTATACAGTACACCCTAACACCCTGCTGCTAATACCTCTCCCTATACACCCTAACACCCTGCTGCTAATACCTCTCCCTATACACCCTAACATCCCGCTGCTAATACCTCTTTCTATACATCCTAACACCCCGCTGCTAATACCTCTCCCTATACACCCTAACACCCCGCTGCTAATACCTCTCCCTATACACCATAACATCCCCGCTGCTAATACCTCTCCCTATACATCCTAACACCCCCGCTGCTAATACCTCTCCCTATACACCATAACATCCCCGCTGCTAATACCTCTCCCTATACATCCTAACACCCCGCTGCTAATACCTCTCCCTATACACCCTAACATCCTGCTGCTAATACCTCTCCCTATACACCCTAACACCCCGCTGCTAATACCTCTCCCTATATACCCTAACATCCTGCTGCTAATACCTCTCCCTATACACCCTAACATCCTGCTGCTAATACCTCTCCCTATACACCCTAACATCCCGCTGCTAATACCTCTCCCTATACACCCTAACATCCTGCTGCTAATACCTCTCCCTATACACCCTAACATCCCACTGCTAATACCACTCCCTATATACCCTAACATCCCGCTGCTAATACCTCTCCCTATACACCCTAACATCCTGCTGCTAATACCTCTCCCTATACACCCTAACATCCTGCTGCTAATACCTCTCCCTATACACCCTAACATCCCGCTGCTAATACCTCTCCCTATACTCCCTAACATCCCGCTGCTAATACCTCTCCCTATACACCCTAACATCCCGCTGCTAATACCTCTCCCTATACACCCTAACATCCCGCTGCTAATACCTCTCCCTATACACCCTAACACCCCGCTGCTAATACCTCTCCCTATACACCCTAACACCCCACTAATACCTCTCCCTATACACCCTAACATCCCGCTGCTAATACCTCTCCCTATACACCCTAACATCCTGCTGCTAATACCTCTCCCTATACACCCTAACATCCCGCTGCTAATACCTCTCCCTATACACCCTAACACCCCCGCTGCTAATACCTCTCCCTATACACCCTAACACCCCCGCTGCTAATACCTCTCCCTATACACCCTAACATCCCGCTGCTAATACCTCTCCCTATACACCCTAACATCCCGCTGCTAATACCTCTCCTTATACACCCTAACATCCCGCTGCTAATACCTCTCCCTATACACCCTAACATCCGCTGCTAATACCTCTCCCTATACACCCTAACATCCTGCTGCTAATACCTCTCCCTATACACCCTAACATCCCGCTGCTAATACCTCTCCCTATACTCCCTAACATCCCGCTGCTAATACCTCTCCCTATACACCCTAACATCCCGCTGCTAATACCTCTCCCTATACACCCTAACATCCCGCTGCTAATACCTCTCACTATACACCCTAACACCCCGCTGCTAATACCCTCTCCCTATACACCCTAACACCCCACTAATACCTCTCCCTATACACCCTAACATCCTGCTGCTAATACCTCTCCCTATACACCCTAACACCCCGCTGCTAATACCTCTCCCTTATACACCCGAACATCCTGCTGCTAATACCTCTCCCTATACACCCTAACATCCCGCTGCTAATACCTCTCCCTATACACCCTAACACCCCGCTGCTAATACCTCTCCCTATACACCCTAACACCCCACTAATACCTCTCCCTATACACCCTAAACATCCCGCTGCTAATACCTCTCCCTATACACCCTAACACCCCGCTGCTAATACCTCTCCCTATACACCCTAACACCCCCGCTGCTAATACCTCTCCCTATACACCCCAAAACCCAGCTGCTAATACCTCTCCCTATACACCCTAACACCCCGCTGCTAATACCTCCCCCTATACACCCTAACATCCCGCTGCTAATATATATATAAGATTAACTCTGCCACACACGTTAATGTTACACTTTGCTGTTACACAGCAAAGGTATCCTACCTTAAGTATTGTAAAACACAGCCACATTGACTAATAATTAAGGGAGGGGTCTGCCTAATCAACTCACACACGCCAAAATTAAATGTTAGGATCGTGCAAATTGATAGCAGAACCCAGCTCACACATACCAATATTAATACATTTTTTAAATCTGCGTTCGCTCCTCAGGCCTGTGGCGTCGACTATGAAATCCGAGCTTTCTGTGCCAGGACCGCGGAGGAGAAGATGCACAAAAGGTAGCACAGGACCCGCGCCCCCTGCCCGCTGACCCTTCCACTCTGACCTTTCCCCTCAATATCCCACCGGCCCCGCCGCCCTCCCCTCTCACCCTTCCCCTTCCTCCCCGCTGACCCTTCCCCTCAATGTCCGACTGGTACCCCCCTGTCTCACCCTCCCCTCTCTCACCTCTCTCGCCCTCCCCTCCCCACACCTCTCTCACCCTCCTCTCTCACCTCTCTCACCCTCCCCTCCCACACCTTTCTCACCCTCCCCTCCCACCTCTCTCACCCTCCCCTCCCACCTCTCTCACCCTCCCCTCCCACCTCTCTCACCCTCCCCTCCCACCTCTCTCACCCTCCTTTCTTTCCCACCCTCACCTCTCTCTCCCCCCTCCTCCCCCTCCCCTCTTTCCACCCTCCACCCCCCCTCCCCTCTTTCCCCCCCCCTCCCCTCTTTCCACCCTCCCCTCTCTTGTTCCCATTACATGTTATATTATGAGAGGTTGTATGTTACAGCTGTGATGCCGCTGAGTACCTTCCTCCTCTGCGCCCAGTTTCCCCCCTCCCTTTTGACCCCTGACCTTCCTCTCCCTCCCCTCTGACCCTCCTCTCCCTCTGACCTTCCTCTCCCTCCCCTCTGACCCTCCTCTCCCTCTGACCCTCCTCTCCCTCTGACCTTCCTCTCCCTCCCCTGTGACCCTCCTGACCTCTCCTCTGCCCCAGGAACTCCGTGCGCCTGGTCATTAGGAAGGTGCAGTTTGCTCCAGAGAAATCGGGACCCCAACCCGTGGCAGAGACCACCCGACACTTCCTGATGTCGGACAGGTCCCTGCACCTAGAGGCCTCGCTCGATAAAGAGGTGAGGGGACACGGGGAGAGGGGGAGAGGGGACGCAGTGACACGGGGAGAGGGGACGCAGTGACACGGAGAGGGGACGCAGTGACACGGGGAGAGGGGACGCTGGGAGAGGACACGTGGAGAGGGGACGCAGTGACACGGGGAGAGGGGACGCTGTGAGAGGACACGTGGAGGGGAACGCTGTGACACGGGGAGAGGGTAACGCTGTGACACGGGGAGAGGGGACGCAGTGACACGGGGAGAGGGTAACGCTGTGACACGGGGAGAGGGGACGCAGTGACACGGGGAGAGGGGGACGCAGTGACACCGGGAGAGGGGGCGCAGTGACGGGGAGAGGGGACGCAGTGACACGGGGAGAGGGGACGCAGTGATACGGAGAGGGGACGCAGTGACACGGGGAGAGGGGACGCAGTGACACGGGGAGAGGGGACGCAGTGACACGGGGAGAGGGGGCGCAGTGACGGGGAGAGGGGACGCAGTGACACGGGGGAGAGGGGACGCAGTGACACGGGGAGAGGGGACGCAGTGACACGGGGAGAGGGGACGCAGTGACACGGGGAGAGGGGACGCAGTGACACGGGGAGAGGGGGCGCAGTGACGGGGAGAGGGGGACGCAGTGACACGGGGAGAGGGGGCGCAGTGACACGGGGAGAGGGGGCGCAGTGACGGGGAGAGGGGACGCAGTGACACGGGGAGAGGGGACGCAGTGATACGGAGAGGGGACGCAGTGACACGTGGAGAGGGGGACGCTGTGACACGTGGAGATTGGATGCTGTGACACGTTGAGAGGGGACGCAGTGACACGGGGATGCGGGGAGCGAGGACGCTGTGACACGTGGAGATTGGACACAGTAACACGGGGAGAGGGGACGCGGGGAGAGGTGATACGGTGACGCGGGGAGAGGGGACGCGGCGACACGGGGAGAGGGGACGCAGTGACACGTGGATTTGGTGTCTCTGTTTCCAGCTATACTACCACGGTGAAGCCATTAATGTGAACGTGCATGTGACCAATAACTCCAGCAAAACCGTGAAGAGGATCAAAGTGTCAGGTATATACTGCCACATATATACCGTATACACTGCCACATATATACCGTATACACTGCCACATATATACCGTATACACTGCCACATATATACCGTATACACTGCCAC
Source organism: Ascaphus truei (assembly GCF_040206685.1). Classification (NCBI taxonomy): domain Eukaryota; kingdom Metazoa; phylum Chordata; class Amphibia; order Anura; family Ascaphidae; genus Ascaphus; species Ascaphus truei. Next base: position 50,403 of record NW_027456784.1, on the reverse strand, counting down.
ATATATACCGTATACACTGCCACATATATACCGTATACACTGCCACATATATACCGTATACACTGCCACATATATACCGTATACACTGCCACATATATACCGTATACACTGCCACATATATACCGTATACACTGCCACATATATACCGTATACACTGCCACATATATACCGTATACACTGCCACATATATACCGTATACACTGCCACATATATACCGTATACACTGCCACATATATACCGTATACACTGCCACATATATACCGCATACACTGCCACATATATACCGCATACACTGCCACATATATACCGCATACACTGCCACATATATACCGTATACACTGCCACATATATACCGTATACACTGCCACATATATACCGTATACACTGCCACATATATACCGTATACACTGCCACATATATACCGTATACACTGCCACATATATACCGCATACACTGCCACATATATACCGTATACACTGCCACATATATACCGCATACACTGCCACATATATACCGTATACACTGCCACATATATACCGTATACACTGCCACATATATACCGCATACACTGCCACATATATACCGCATACACTGCCACATATATACCGTATACACTGCCACATATATACCGCATACACTGCCACATATATACGTATACACTGCCACATATATACCGCATACACTGCCACATATATACCGTATACACTGCCACATATATACCGTATACACTGCCACATATATACCGTATACACTGCCACATATATACCGTATACACTGCCACATATATACCGTATACACTGCCACATATATACCGTATACACTGCCACATATATACCGTATACACTGCCACATATATACCGTATACACTGCCACATATATACCGTATACACTGCCACATATATACCGTATACACTGCCACATATATACGTATACACTGCCACATATATACCGTATACACTGCCACATATATACGTATACACTGCCACATATATACCGTATACACTGCCACATATATACCGTATACACTGCCACATATATACCGTATACACTGCCACATATATACCGTATACACTGCCACATATATACCGTATACACTGCCACATATATACCGTATACACTGCCACATATATACCGTATACACTGCCACATATATACCGTATACACTGCCACATATATACCGTATACACTGCTACATATATACGTATATATATATACACATACACACACACAACACGACAAATGCACTCGCCCGATCGCCACGGGCGAGTGAATTTTGGCCGCTGTCCAGTGCTTACCTGCGGTGCGGAGATCTCCGTCCTCTCCCCTGCAAATTGTACTCTTACCCCTGCAGGTCCTGAAACCTACCATGGCAACGGGACGTGACGTCGCGACGCGTCGACACGTTGTGTGGCGTCACGCCGTCCCGGTGCCATGGCAACGCAGTGTCATTTGACGCGCGCACGGCCATTTTTTCCAGGACCTGCAGGGGTAAGAGTACTATTTGCAGGGGAGAAGCCGGAGATCACCGCACCGCGCCGTCGGAACCCGCCGCGAGTTACTTATGGGGGGCTGTTTTCCCGGCACTTCATTTAAATGCCTTTGGGAAGCGCGCGGGGCCTCTACACCCCACGCCCCCGCAGATAATCTCGCGCCCCCCGCAGATAATCTCGCGCCCCCCGCAGATAATCTCACGCCCCCCGCAGATAATCTCGCGCCCCCCGCAGATAATCCCGCGCCCCCCCGCAGATAATCTCGCGCCCCCCGCAGATAATCTCACGCCCCCCCGCAGATAATCTCACGCCCCCCGCAGATAATCTCGCGCCCCCCGCAGATAATCTCGCGCCCCCCGCAGATAATCTCGCGCCCCCCGCAGATAATCTCACGCCCCCCGCAGATAATCTCACGCCCCCCCGCAGATAATCTCGCGCCCCCCGCAGATAATCTCACGCCCCCCCCGCAGATAATCTCGCGCCCCCCGCAGATAATCTCGCGCCCCCCGCAGATAATCTCGCGCCCCCCCGCAGATAATCTCACGCCCCCCGCAGATAATCTCGCGCCCCCCGCAGATAATCTCGCGCCCCCCGCAGATAATCTCGCGCCCCCCGCAGATAATCTCGCGCCCCCCGCAGATAATCTCGCGCCCCCCCGCAGATAATCTCACGCCCCCCGCAGATAATCTCACGCCCCCCGCAGATAATATCGCGCCCCCCGCAGATAATCTCACGCCCCCCCGCAGATAATCTCGCGCCCCCCGCAGATAATCTCGCGCCCCCCGCAGATAATCTCGCGCCCCCCGCAGATAATCTCGCGCCCCCCGCAGATAATCCCGCGCCCCCCGCAGATAATCTCGCGCCCCCCGCAGATAATCTCACGCCCCCCCCGCAGATAATCTCGCGCCCCCCGCAGATAATCTCGCGCCCCCCCGCAGATAATCTCGCGCCCCCCCGCAGATAATCTCGCGCCCCCCCGCAGATAATCTCACGCTCCCCGCAGATAATCTCACGCCCCCCGCAGATAATCTCGCGCCCCCCGCAGATAATCTCACGCTCCCCGCAGATAATCTCGCGCCCCCCGCAGATAATCTCACGCCTCCCGCAGATAATCTCACGCCCCCCGCAGATAATCTCGCGCCCCCCGCAGATAATCTCGCGCCCCCCCGCAGATAATCTCGCGCCCCCCGCAGATAATCTCGCGCCCCCCGCAGATAATCTCGCGCCCCCCGCAGATAATCCCGCGCCCCCCGCAGATAATCTCGCGCCCCCCGCAGATAATCTCACGCCCCCCGCAGATAATCTCACGCCCCCCGCAGATAATCTCGCGCCCCCCGCAGATAATCTCACGCCCCCCCGCAGATAATCTCGCGCCCCCGCAGATAATCCCGCGCCCCCCGCAGATAATCTCGCGCCCCCCGCAGATAATCTCACGCCCCCCGCAGATAATCTCACGCCCCCCGCAGATAATCTCGCGCCCCCCGCAGATAATCTCGCGCCCCCCGCAGATAATCTCACGCCCCCCCCGCAGATAATCTCGCGCCCCCCGCAGATAATCTCGCGCCCCCCGCAGATAATCTCGCGCCCCCCGCAGATAATCTCGCGCCCCCGCAGATAATCCCGCGCCCCCCGCAGATAATCCCGCGCCCCCCGCAGATAATCTCACGCCCCCCCCGCAGATAATCTCGCGCCCCCCGCAGATAATCTCGCGCCCCCCCGCAGATAATCTCGCGCCCCCCCGCAGATAATCTCACGCTCCCCGCAGATAATCTCACGCCCCCCGCAGATAATCTCGCGCCCCCCGCAGATAATCTCACGCTCCCCGCAGATAATCTCGCGCCCCCCGCAGATAATCTCGCGCCCCCCGCAGATAATCCCGCGCCCCCCGCAGATAATCTCGCGCCCCCCGCAGATAATCTCGCGCCCCCCCCCCGCAGATAATCTCGCGCCCCCCGCAGATAATCTCACGCCCCCCGCAGATAATCTCGCGCCCCCCCCCCGCAGATAATCTCGCGCCCCCCGCAGATAATCTCACGCCCCCCGCAGATAATCTCGCGCCCCCCCGCAGATAATCTCGCGCCCCCCCGCAGATAATCTCGCGCCCCACCCGCAGATAATCTCGCGCCCCCCCGCAGATAATCTCGCGCCCCCCGCAGATAATCTCGCGCCCCCCGCAGATAATCTCGCGCCCCCCGCAGATAATCTCGCGCCTCCCGCAGATAATCTCGCGCCCCCCCCGCAGATAATCTCGCGCCCCCCGCAGATAATCTCACGCCCCCCCGCAGATAATCTCGCGCCCCCCGCAGATAATCTCGCTCCCCCCGCAGATAATCTCACGCCCCCCCGCAGATAATCTCGCGCCCCCCGCAGATAATCTCGCGCCCCCCCCGCAGATAATCTCGCGCCCCCCGCGCAGATAATCTCACGCCCCCCGCAGATAATCTCGCGCCCCCCGCAGATAATCTCACGCCCCCCGCAGATAATCTCACGCCCCCCCGCAGATAATCTCGCGCCCCCCGCAGATAATCTCGCGCCCCCCGCAGATAATCTCGCGCCCCCCGCAGATAATCTCGCGCCCCCCGCAGATAATCTCGCGCCCCCCGCAGATAATCTCGCGCCCCCCGCAGATAATCTCGCGCCCCCCGCAGATAATCTCGCGCCCCCCCGCAGATAATCTCGCGCCTCCCGCAGATAATCTCGCGCCCCCCGCAGATAATCTCGCGCCCCCCCGCAGATAATCCCGCGCCCCCCGCAGATAATCTCGCGCCCCCCCGCAGATAATCTCGCGCCCCCCCCGCAGATAATCTCGCGCCCCCCGCGCAGATAATCTCACGCCCCGCGCAGATAATCTCACGCCCCCCGCAGATAATCTCGCGCCCCCCCGCAGATAATATCGCGCCCCCCGCAGATAATCTCACGCCCCCCCGCAGATAATCTCACGCCCCCCCGCAGATAATCTCGCGCCCCCCGCAGATAATCTCACGCCCCCCGCAGATAATCTCACGCCTCCTGCGCAGATAATCTCGCGCCCCCGCAGATAATCTCACGCCCCCCGCAGATAATCTCACGCCTCCCGCGCAGATAATATCGCGCCCCCCGCAGATAATCTCACGCCCCCCGCAGATAATCTCACGCCCCCCCCGCAGATAATCTCGCGCCCCCCGCAGATAATCTCACGCCCCCCCGCAGATAATCTCACGCCTCCCGCGCAGATAATCTCACGCCCCCCGCAGATAATCTCGCGCCCCCCCGCAGATAATCTCACGCCCCCCGCAGATAATCTCACGCCCCCCGCAGATAATCTCACGCCCCCCGCAGATAATCTCGCGCCCCCCGCAGATAATCTCGCGCCCCCCGCAGATAATATCACGCCCCCCCGCAGATAATCTCGTGCCCCCCGCCGATAATCTCGCGCCCCCCGCAGATAATCTCACGCCCCCCGCAGATAATCTCGCGCCCCCCGCAGATAATCTCGCGCCCCCCGCAGATAATCTCGCGCCCCCCGCAGATAATCTCACGCCCCCCGCAGATAATCTCACGCTCCCCGCAGATAATTTCGTGCCCCCCGCAGATAATCCCGCGCCCCCCGCAGATAATATCACGCCCCCCGCAGATAATCTCGTGCCCCCCGCAGATAATCTCACGCCTCCCGCAGATAATCTCGCGCCCCCCGCAGATAATCTCGCGCCCCCCGCAGATAATCTCGCGCCCCCCGCAGATAATCTCGCGCCCCCCGCAGATAATCTCGCGCCCCCGCAGATAATCTCGCGCCCCCCGCAGATAATCTCGCGCCCCCCGCAGATAATCTCACGCTCCCCGCAGATAATCTCGCGCCCCCCGCAGATAATCTCGCGCCCCCCCGCAGATAATCCCGCGCCCCCCGCAGATAATCTCGCGCCCCCCGCAGATAATCTCGCGCCCCCCGCAGATAATCTCACGCTCCCCGCAGATAATCTCGCGCCCCCCGCAGATAATCTCACGCCTCCCGCAGATAATCTCGCGCCCCCCGCAGATAATCTCACGCCCCCCGCAGATAATCTCACGCCCCCCACAGATAATCTCGCGCCCCCCGCAGATAATCTCGCGCCCCCCGCAGATAATGTCGCGCCCCCCGCAGATAATCTCGCGCCCCCCCGCAGATAATCTCACGCCCCCCGCAGATAATCTCGCGCCCCCCGCAGATAATCTCGCGCCCCCCGCAGATAATCTCGCGCCCCCCGCAGATAATCTCACGCCCCCCGCAGATAATCTCGCGCCCCCCGCATATAATCTCACTACACTAAAGCGCGCGCGTGTGTGTGTGTGTGTGTACACCTGTACACGTATGCTGTATATACACAGATATACACACACAACACTGTGCACACCTGTATACGTATGCTGTATATACACAGATATACACACACAATACTGTGTACACCTGTATACGTATACTGTATATACACAGATATACACCGACAATACTGTGTACACCTGTATACGTATGCTGTATATACACAGATATACACCGACAATACTGTGTACACCTGTATACGTATGCTGTATATATATACACACACACACACACTGTGCACACCTGTATACGTATGCTGTATATACACAGATATACACCGACAATACTGTGTACACCTGTATACGTATGCTGTATATACACAGATATACACCGACAATACTGTGTACACCTGTATACGTATGCTGTATATATATACACACACACACACACTGTGCACAACCTGTATACGTATACTGTATATACACACACAACACTGTGCACACCTGTATACGTATACTGTATATACACAGATATATACACACAACACTGTGCACACCTGTATACGTATACTGTATATACACAGATATATACACACAACACTGTGCACACCTTTATATGTATACTGTATATACACAGATATATACACACAACACTGTGCACACCTTTATATGTATACTGTATATACACAGATATATACACACAACACTGTGCACACCTGTATACGTATACTGTATATACACAGATATATACACACAACACTGTGCACACCTGTATACGTATACTGTATATACACAGATATATACACACAACACTGTGCACACCTTTATACGTATACTGTATATACACAGATATATACACACAACACTGTGCACACCTTTATACGTATACTGTATATACACAGATATATACACACAACACTGTGCACACCTGTATACGTATGCTGTATATACACAGATATATAC
>NW_027456784.1:0-43478 GCF_040206685.1 Ascaphus truei | reverse complement strand
CTGCGGGGGGGCGCGAGATTATCTGCGGGGGGCGTCGAGATTATCTGCGGGGGGGGCGTGAGATTATCTGCGGGGGGCGTGAGATTATCTGCGGGGGGCGCGAGATTATCGGCGGGGGGCACGAGATTATCTGCGGGGGGCGTGATATTATCTGCGGGGGGGGGCGTGAGATTATCTGCGGGGGGCGTGAGATTATCTGCGGGGGGCGTGAGATTATCTGCGGGGGGCGCGATATTATCTGCGGGGGGCGCGAGATTATCTGCGCGGGAGGCGTGAGATTATCTGCGGGGGGCGTGAGATTATCTGCGGGGGGCGCGAGATTATCTGCGGGGGGGCGTGAGATTATCTGCGGGGGGCGTGAGATTATCTGCGGGGGGCGCGATATTATCTGCGCGGGAGGCGTGAGATTATCTGCGGGGGGCGTGAGATTATCTGCGGGGGGCGCGAGATTATCTGCGCAGGAGGCGTGAGATTATCTGCGGGGGGCGTGAGATTATCTGCGGGGGGCGCGAGATTATCTGCGGGGGGGCGTGAGATTATCTGCGGGGGGGCGTGAGATTATCTGCGGGGGGCGCGATATTATCTGCGGTGGGGCGTGAGATTATCTGCGGGGGGGCGCGATATTATCTGCGGGGGGCGCGAGATTATCTGCGGGGGGCGTGAGATTATCTGCGCGGGGGGCGCGAGATTATCTGCGGGGGGGGCGCGAGATTATCTGCGGGGGGCGCGAGATTATCTGCGGGGGGCGCGAGATTATCTGCGGGAGGCGCGAGATTATCTGCGGGGGGGGCGCGAGATTATCTGCGGGGGGCGCGAGATTATCTGCGGGGGGCGCGAGATTATCTGCGGGGGGGCGCGAGATTATCTGCGGGGGGCGCGAGATTATCTGCGGGGGGCGCGAGATTATCTGCGGGGGGGCGCGAGATTATCTGCGGGGGGCGCGAGATTATCTGCGGGGAGCGCGAGATTATCTGCGGGGGGCGCGAGATTATCTGCGGGGGGCGCGATATTATCTGCGGGGGGCGCGAGATTATCTGCGGGGGGCGTGAGATTATCTGCGCGGGGGGCGCGAGATTATCTGCGGGGGGGGCGCGAGATTATCTGCGGGGGGCGCGAGATTATCTGCGGGGGGGGCGTGAGATTATCTGCGGGGGGGAGCGAGATTATCTGCGGGGGGCGCGAGATTATCTGCGGGGGGGCGTGAGATTATCTGCGGGGGGGCGCGAGATTATCTGCGGGGGGGGCGCGAGATTATCTGCGGGAGGCGCGAGATTATCTGCGGGGGGCGCGAGATTATCTGCGGGGGGCGCGAGATTATCTGCGGGGGGCGCGAGATTATCTGCGGGGGGGCGCGAGATTATCTGCGGTGGGGCGCGAGATTATCTGCGGGGGGGCGCGAGATTATCTGCGGGGGGGGGCGCGAGATTATCTGCGGGGGGCGTGAGATTATCTGCGGGGGGCGCGAGATTATCTGCGGGGGGGGGCGCGAGATTATCTGCGGGGGGCGCGAGATTATCTGCGGGGGGCGCGGGATTATCTGCGGGGGGCGCGAGATTATCTGCGGGGGGCGCGAGATTATCTGCGGGGGGGCGCGAGATTATCTGCGGGGGGGGGGCGTGAGATTATCTGCGGGGGGCGCGGGATTATCTGCGGGGGCGCGAGATTATCTGCGGGGGGGCGTGAGATTATCTGCGGGGGGCGCGAGATTATCTGCGGGGGGCGCGAGATTATCTGCGGGGGGGCGTGAGATTATCTGCGGGGGGCGCGAGATTATCTGCGGGGGGCGTGAGATTATCTGCGGGGGGCGTGAGATTATCTGCGGGGGGCGCGAGATTATCTGCGGGGGGGCGCGGGATTATCTGCGGGGGGCGCGAGATTATCTGCGGGGGGCGCGAGATTATCTGCGGGGGGCGCGAGATTATCTGCGGGGGGCGTGAGATTATCTGCGGGGGGGCGCGAGATTATCTGCGGGGGGCGCGAGATTATCTGCGGGGGGCGTGGGGTGTAGAGGCCCCGCGCGCTTCCAAAGGCATTTAAATGAAGTGCCGGGAAAACAGCCCCCCATAAGTAACTCGCGGCGGGTTCCCACGGCGCGGTGCGGAGATCTCCGGCTTCTCCCCTGCAAATAGTACTCTTACCCCTGCAGGTCCTGGAAAAAATGGCCGTGCGCGCGTCAAATGACACTGCGTTGCCATGGCACCGGGACGGCGTGACGCCACACAACGTGTCGACGCGTCGCGACGTCACGTCCCGTTGCCATGGTAGGTTTTCAGGACCTGCAGGGTAAGAGTACAATTTGCAGGGGAGAGGACGGAGATCTCCGCACCGCAGGTAAGCACTGGACAGCGGCCAAAATTCACTCGCCCGTGGCGATCGGGCGAGTGCATTTGTCGTGTTGTGTGTGTGTATGTGTATATATATACGTATATATGTAGCAGTGTATACGGTATATATGTGGCAGTGTATACGGTATATATGTAGCAGTGTATACGGTATATATGTGGCAGTGTATGCGGTATATATGTGGCAGTGTATACGGTATATATGTGGCAGTGTATACGGTATATATGTGGCAGTGTATACGGTATATATGTGGCAGTGTATACGGTATATATGTGGCAGTGTATACGGTATATATGTGGCAGTGTATGCGGTATATATGTGGCAGTGTATACGGTATATATGTGGCAGTGTATGCGGTATATATGTGGCAGTGTATGCGGTATATATGTAGCAGTGTATGCGGTATATATGTGGCAGTGTATGCGGTATATATGTGGCAGTGTATGCGGTATATATGTGGCAGTGTATGCGGTATATATGTGGCAGTGTATACGGTATATATGTGGCAGTGTATGCGGTATATATGTGGCAGTGTATACGGTATATATGTGGCAGTGTATGCGGTATATATGTGGCAGTGTATGCGGTATATATGTGGCAGTGTATGCGGTATATATGTGGCAGTGTATGCGGTATATATGTGGCAGTGTATGCGGTATATATGTGGCAGTGTATACGGTATATATGTGGCAGTGTATGCGGTATATATGTGGCAGTGTATACGGTATATATGTGGCAGTGTATGCGGTATATATGTGGCAGTGTATACGGTATATATGTGGCAGTGTATGCGGTATATATGTGGCAGTGTATGCGGTATATATGTGGCAGTGTATGCGGTATATATGTGGCAGTGTATACGGTATATATGTGGCAGTATATACGGTATATATGTGGCAGTATATACGGTATATATGTGGCAGTATATACCTGACACTTTGATCCTCTTCACGTTTTGCTGGAGTTATTGGTCACATGTACGTTCACATTAATGGCTTCACCGTGGTAGTATAGCTGGAAACAGAGACACCAAATCCACGTGTCACTGCGTCCCTCTCCCCGGGTGTCCCCTCTCCCCATGTCACTTCTCCCCGCGTCACCGTATCACCTCTCCCCGCGTCCCCTCTCCCCGTGTTACTGTGTCCAATCTCCACGTGTAACAGCGCCCCCCTCTCCACGTGTCCTCTCCCAGCGCCCCCACTCCCCGTGTCACCGCGTCCCCTCTCCCCCTGTCACCTCTCAACGTGTTACAGCGTCCAATCTCCACGTGTCACCGCGCCCCCTTTCCACGCGTCCCCTCTCCCCGTGTCACCGCGTCCCCTCTCAACGTGTCACAGCGTCCCCGCTCCCCCGTGTCACTGCGTCCCCTCTCAACGTGTCACAGCATCCAATCTCCACGTGTCACAGCGTCCCCCTCTCCACGTGTCACTGCGTCCCCTCTCCGTGTCACTGCGTCCCCTCTCCCCGTGTCACTGCGTCCCCTCTCCCCGTGTCACTGCGCCCCCTCTCCCCGTGTCACTGCGTCCCCCTCTCCCCGTGTCACTGCGTCCCCTCTCCCCGTGTCACAGCGTTCCCCTCTCCCCGTGTCACTGCGTCCCCTCTCCCCGTGTCACTGCGTCCCCTCTCCCCGTGTCACAGCGTTCCCCTCTCCCCGTGTCACAGCGTTCCCCTCCACGTGTCCTCTCCCAGCGTCCCCTCTCCCCGTGTCACTGCGTCCCCTCTCCACGGTCCTCTCCCAGCGTCCCCTCTCCCAGTGTCACTGCGTCCCCTCTCCGTGTCACTGCGTCCCCTCTCCCCGTGTCACTGCGTCCCCTCTCCCCCTCTCCCCGTGTCCCCTCACCTCTTTATCGAGCGAGGCCTCTAGGTGCAGGGACCCTGTCCGACATCAGGAAGTGTCGGGTGGTCTCTGCCACGGGTTGGGGTCCCGATTTCTCGGGAGCAAACTGCACCTTCCTAATGACCAGGCGCACGGAGTTCCTGGGGCAGAGGAGAGGTCAGGAGGGTCAGAGGGGAGGGAGAGGAAGGTCAGAGGGAGAGGAGGGTCAGAGGGAGAGGAGGGTCAGAGGGGAGGGAGAGGAGGGTCAGAGGGGAGGGAGAGGAGGGTCAGAGGGAGGGAGAGGAGGGTCAGAGGGAGAGGAGGGCCAGAGGGAGGGAGAGGAAGGTCAGAGGGAGAGGAGGGTCAGAGGGGAGGGAGAGGAAGGTCAGGGGTCAAAAGGGAGGGGGGAAACTGGGCGCAGAGGAGGAAGGTACTCAGCGGCATCACAGCTGTAACATACAACCCCTCATAATATAACATGTAATGGGAACAAGAGAGGGGAGGGTGGAAAGAGGGGAGGGGGGGGAAAGAGGGGGGGGTGGAGGGTGGAAAGAGGGGAGGGGGGGAGGGTGGAAAGAGGGGAGGGGGGGAGGGTGGAAAGAGGGGAGGGGGGGAGGGTGGAAAAGAGGGGAGGGGGGAGGGGGAGGAGGGGGGAGAGAGAGGTGAGGGTGGGAAAGAAAGGAGGGTGAGAGAGGTGGGAGGGGAGGGTGAGAGAGGTGGGAGGGGAGGGTGAGAAAGGTGTGGAGGGGAGGGTGAGAGGTGAGAGAGGAGGGTGAGAGAGGTGTGGGAGGGGAGGGTGAGAGAGGTGAGAGAGGAGGGTGAGAGAGGTGTGGGAGGGGAGGGCGAGAGAGGTGAGAGAGGGGAGGGGGAGACAGGGGGGTACCAGTCGGACATTGAGGGGAAGGGTCAGCGGGGAGGAAGGAGAAGGGTGAGAGGGGAGGGCGGCGGGGCGGTGGGATATTGAGGGGAAAGGTCAGAGTGGAAGGGTCAGCGGGCAGGGGGCGCAGTCCTGTGCTACCTTTTGTGCATCTTCTCCTCCGCTGTCCTGGCACAGAAAGCTCGGATTTCATAGTCGACGCCACAGGCCTGAGGAGCGAACGCAGATTTAAAAAATGTATTAATATTGGTATGTGTGAGCTGGGTTCTGCTATCAATTTGCACGATCCTAACATTTAATTAACAATTTGGCGTGTGTGAGTTGATTAGGCAGACCCCTCCCTTAATTATTAGTCAATGTGGCTGTGTTTTACAATACTTAAGGCAGGATACCTTGGCTGTGTAACAGCAAAGTGTAACATTTAAGTGTGTGGCAGAGTTAATCTTATATATATATTAGCAGCGGGTGTTAGGGTGAATAGGGAGAGGTATTAGCAGCGGGATGTTAGGGTGTATAGGGAGAGGTATTAGCAGCGGGATGTTAGGGTGTATAGGGAGAGGTATTAGCAGCGGGGTGTTAGGGTGTATAGGGAGAGGTATTAGCAGCAGGGTGTTAGGGTGTATAGGGAGAGGTATTAGCAGCAGGATGTTAGGGTGTATAGGGAGAGGTATTAGCAGCGGGGGTGTTAGGGTGTATAGGGAGAGGTATTAGCAGCGGGATGTTAGGGTGTATAGGGAGAGGTATTAGCAGCGGGTGTTAGGGTGTATAGGGAGAGGTATTAGCAGCGGGATGTTAGGGTGTATAGGGAGAGGTATTAGCAGCAGGATGTTAGGGTGTATAGGAGAGGTAATTAGCAGCGGATGTTAGGGTGTATAGGGAGAGGTATTAGCAGCGGGGTGTTAGGGTGTATAGGGAGAGGTATTAGCAGCGGGATGTTAGGGTGTATAGGGAGAGGTATTAGCAGCGGGGTGCTAGGGTGTATAGGGAGAGGTATTAGCAGCAGGATGTTAGGGTGTATAGGGAGAGGTATTAGCAGCAGTGTGTTAGGGTGTATAGGGAGAGGTATTAGCAGCGGGATGTTAGGGTGTATAGGGAGAGGTATCAGCAGCGGGTGTTAGGGTGTATAGGGAGAGGTATTAGCAGCAGTGTGTTAGGGTGTATAGGGAGAGGTATTAGCAGCGGGATGTTAGGGTGTATAGGGAGAGGTATCAGCAGCGGGTGTTAGGGTGTATAGGGAGAGGTATTAGCAGCGGGATGTTAGGGTGTATAGGGAGGGGTATTAGCAGCAGGATGTTAGGGTGTATAGGGAGGTATTAGCAGCGGGGTGTTAGGGTGTATAGGGAGAGGTATTAGCAGCGGGATGTTAGGGTGTATAGGGAGAGGTATTAGCAGCGGGATGTTAGGGTGTATAGGGAGAGGTATTATCAGCGGGATGTTAGGGTGTATAGGGAGAGGTATTAGCAGCAGGATGTTAGGGTGTATAGGGAGAGGTATTAGCAGCAGGATGTTAGGTTGTGTAGGGAGAGATATTAGCAGCAGGGTGTTAGGGTGTATAGGGAGATGTATTAGTAGCGGGATGTTAGGGTGTATAGGGAGAGGTATTAACAGCAGGATGTTAGGGTGTATAGGGAGAGGTATTAGCAGCAGGATGTTAGGGTGTATAGGGAGAGGTATTAGCAACAGGATGTTACGGTGTATAGGGAGAGGTTTTAGCAGCGGGATGTTAGGGTGTATAGGGAGAGGTATTAGCAGCAGGATGTTAGGGTGTATAGGGAGAGGTATTAGCAGCAGTGTGTTAGGGTGTATAGGGAGAGGTATTAGCAGCGGGATGTTAGGGTGTATAGGGAGAGGTATCAGCAGCGGGTGTTAGGGTGTATAGGGAGAGGTATTAGCAGCAGGATGTTAGGGTGTATAGGGAGAGGTATTAGCAACAGGATGTTACGGTGTATAGGGAGAGGTTTTAGCAGCGGGATGTTAGGGTGTATAGGGAGAGGTATTAGCAGCAGGATGTTAGGGTGTATAGGGAGAGGTATTAGCAGCAGTGTGTTAGGGTGTATAGGGAGAGGTATTAGCAGCGGGATGTTAGGGTGTATAGGGAGAGGTATCAGCAGCGGGTGTTAGGGTGTATAGGGAGAGGTATTAGCAGCGGAGTGTTAGGGTGTATAGGTAGCGGTATTAGCAGCGGGATGTTAGGGTGTATAGGGAGAGGTATTAGCAGCGGGATGTTAGGGTGTATAGGGAGAGGTATTAGCAGCGGGATGTTAGGGTGTATAGGGAGAGGTATTAACAGCAGGATGTTAGGGTGTATAGGGAGAGGTATTAGCAGAGGGATGTTAGGGTGTATAGGGAGAGGTATTAGCCGCAGGATGTTAGGGTGTATAGGGAGAGGTATTAGCAGCGGGATGTTAGGGTGTATAGGGAGAGGTATTAACAGCGGGATGTTAGGGTGTATAGGGAGAGGTATTAGCAGCGGGGTGTTAGGGTGTATAGGGAGAGGTATTAGCAGCAGGGTGTTAGGGTGTATAGGGGGAGGTATTAGCAGCGGGTGTTAGGGTGTATAGGGAGGTATTAGCAGCGGGATGTTAGGGTGTATAGGGAGAGGTATTAGCAGCGGGATGTTAGGGTGTATAGGGAGAGGTATTAGCAGCAGGATGTTAGGGTGTATAGGGAGAGGTATTAGCAGCGGGATGTTAGGGTGTATAGGGAGAGGTATTAGCAGCGGGATGTTAGGGTGTATAGGGAGAGGTATTAGCAGCGGGATGTTAGGGTGTATAGGGAGAGGTATTAGCAGCGGGGTGTTAGGGTGTATAGGGAGAGGTATTAGCAGCAGGATGTTAGGGTGTATAGGGAGAGGTATTAGCAGCGGGTGTTAGGGTGTATAGGGAGAGGTATTAGCAGCAGGATGTTGGGGTGTATAGGGAGAGGTATTAGCAGCAGGATGTTAGGGTGTATAGGGAGAGGTATTAGCAGCGGGTGTTAGGGTGTATAGGGAGAGGTATTAGCAGCAGGATGTTGGGGTGTATAGGGAGAGGTATTAGCAGCAGGATGTTAGGGTGTATAGGGAGTGGTATTAGCAGCGGGATGTTAGGGTGTATAGGGAGAGGTATTAGCAGCGGGATGTTAGGGTGTATAGGGAGAGGTATTAGCAGCGGGGTGTTAGGGTGTATAGGGGGAGGTATTAGCAGCAGGGTGTTAGGGTGTATAGGGAGAGGTATTAGCAGCGGGATGTTAGGGTGTATAGGGAGAGGTATTAGCAGCGGGATGTTAGGGTGTATAGGGAGAGGTATTAGCAGCGGGGTGTTAGGGTGTATAGGGAGAGGTATTAGCAGCGGGTGTTAGGGTGTATAGGGAGAGGTATTAGCAGCAGGATGTTGGGGTGTATAGGGAGAGGTATTAGCAGCAGGATGTTAGGGTGTATAGGGAGAGGTATTAGCAGCGGGATGTTAGGGTGTATAGGGAGAGGTATTAGCAGCGGGATGTTAGGGTGTATAGGGAGAGGTATTAGCAGCGGGGTGTTAGGGTGTATAGGGGGAGGTATTAGCAGCAGGGTGTTAGGGTGTATAGGGAGAGGTATTAGCAGCGGGATGTTAGGGTGTATAGGGAGAGGTATTAGCAGCGGGATGTTAGGGTGTATAGGGAGAGGTATTAGCAGCGGGATGTTAGGGTGTATAGGGAGAGGTATTAGCAGCGGGATGTTAAGGTGTATAGGGAGAGGTATTAGCAGCGGGGTGTTAGGGTGTATAGGGA
Source organism: Ascaphus truei (assembly GCF_040206685.1). Classification (NCBI taxonomy): domain Eukaryota; kingdom Metazoa; phylum Chordata; class Amphibia; order Anura; family Ascaphidae; genus Ascaphus; species Ascaphus truei. Next base: position 34,695 of record NW_027456784.1, on the reverse strand, counting down.
GAGGTATTAGCAGCGGGGTGTTAGGGTGTATAGGGAGAGATATTAGCAGCAGGGTGTTAGGGTGTATAGGGAGAGGTATTAGCAGCAGGATGTTAGGGTGTATAGGGAGAGGTATTAGCAGCGGGATGTTAGGGTGTATAGGGAGAGGTATTAGCAGCGGGATGTTAGGGTGTATAGGGAGAGGTATTAGCAGCGGGGTGTTAGGGTGTATAAGGAGAGGCATTAGCAGCGGGGTGTTAGGGTGTATAGGGAGAGGTATTATCAGCGGGATGTTAGGGTATATAGGGAGAGGTATTAGCAGCAGGGTGTTAGGGTGTATAGGGAGAGGTATTAGCAGCGGGATGTTAGGGTGTATAAGGAGAGGTATTAGCAGCGGGGTGTTAGGGTGTATAGGGAGAGGTATTAGCAGCGGGATGTTAGGGTGTATAGGGAGAGGTATTAGCAGCGGGGTGTTAGGGTGTATAGGGAGAGGTATTAGCAGCGGGATGTTAGGGTGTATAGGGAGAGGTATTAGCAGCGGGGTGTTAGGGTGTATAGGGAGAGGTATTAGCAGCGGGATGTTAGGGTGTATAAGGAGAGGTATTAGCAGCGGGATGTTAGGGTGTATAGGGAGAGGTATTAGCAGCGGGATGTTAGGGTGTATAGGGAGAGGTATTAGCAGCGGGATGTTAGGGTGTATAGGGAGAGGTATTAGCAGCGGGGTGTTAGGGTGTATAGGGAGAGGTATTAGCAGCGGGATGTTAGGGTGTATAGGGAGAGGTATTAGCAGCAGGGTGTTAGGGTGTATAGGGAGAGGTATTAGCAGCGGGATGTTAGGGTGTATAGGGAGAGGTATTAGCAGCGGGATGTTAGGGTGTATAAGGAGAGGTATTAGCAGCGGGATGTTAGGGTGTATAGGGAGAGGTATTAGCAGCGGGATGTTAGGGTGTATAGGGAGAGGTATTAGCAGCGGGATGTTAGGGTGTATAAGGAGAGGTATTAGCAGCGGGATGTTAGGGTGTATAGGGAGAGGTATTAGCAGCAGGATGTTAGGGTGTATAGGGAGAGGTACAGTATTAGCAGCGGGGTGTTAGGGTGTATAGGGAGAGGTATTAGCAGCGGGATGTTAGGGTGTATAGGGAGAGGTATTAGCAGCAGGATGTTAGGGTGTATAGGGAGAGGTACAGTATTAGCAGCAGGATGTTAGGGTGTATAAGGAGAGGTATTAGCAGCGGGGTGTTAGGGTGTATAGGGAGAGGTATTAGCAGCGGGGTGTTAGGGTGTATAGGGAGAGGTATTAGCAGCAGGATGTTATGGTGTATAGGGAGGGGTATTAGTAGCGGGATGTTAGGGTGTATAGATAGCGGTATTAGCAGCGGGATGTTAGTGTGTATAGGGAGAGGTATTAGCAGCGGGATGTTAGGGTGTATAGGGAGAGGTATTAGCAGCAGGATGTTAGGGTGTATAGGGAGAGGTATTAGTAGCAGGGTGTTAGGGTGTATAGGGAGAGGTATTAGCAGCGGGATGTTAGGGTGTATAGGGAGAGGTATTAGCAGCGGGGTGTTAGGGTGTATAGGGAGAGGTATTAGCATCGGGGTGTTAGGGTGTATAGGGAGAGGTATTAGTAGCGGGGTGTTAGGGTGTATAGGGAGAGGTATTAGCAGCGGGATGTTAGGGTGTATAGGGAGAGGTATTAGTAGCAGGGTGTTAGGGTGTATAGGGAGAGGTATTAGCAGCGGGGTGTTAGGGTGTATAGGGAGAGGTATTAGCAGCAGGGTATTAGGGTGTATAGGGAGAGGTATTAGCAGCAGAATGTTAGGGTGTATAGGGAGGGGTATTAGCAGCGGGATGTTAGGGTGTATAGGGAGAGGTATTAGCAGCGGGATGTTAGAGTGTATAGGGAGAGGTATTAGCAGCGGGATGTTAGGGTGTATAGGGAGAGGTATTAGCAGCAGGGTGTTAGGGTGTATAGGGAGAGGTATTAGCAGCAGGATGTTAGGGTGTATAGGGAGAGGTATTAGCAGCAGGATGTTAGGGTGTATAGGGAGAGGTATTAGCAGCGGGATGTTAGGGTGTATAGGGAGAGGTATTAGCAGCGGGATGTTAGGGTGTATAGGGAGAGGTATTAGCAGCGGGGTGTTAGGGTGTATAGGGAGAGGTATTAGCACAGGGTGTTAGGGTGTATAGGGAGAGGTATTAGCAGCGGGATGTTAGGGTGTATAGGGAGAGGTATTAGCAGCAGGATGTTAGGGTGTATAGGGAGAGGTATTAACAGCAGGGTGTTAGGGTGTATAGGGAGAGGTATTAGCAGCGGGGTGTTGGGGTGTATAGGGGAGGTATTAGCAGCGGGGTGTTAGGGTGTATAGGGAGAGGTATTAACAGCGGGATGTTAGGATGTATAGGGAGAGGTATTAGCAGCAGGGTGTTAGGGTGTATAGGGAGAGGTATTAGCAGCAGGATGTTAGGGTGTATAGGGAGAGGTATTAGCAGCGGGATGTTAGGGTGTATAGGGAGAGGTATTAGCAGCAGGGTGTTAGGGTGTATAGGGAGAGGTATTAGCAGCAGGATGTTAGGGTGTATAGGGAGAGATATTAGCAGCAGGGTGTTAGGGTGTATAGGGAGAGGTATTAGCAGCAGGATGTTGGGGTGTATAGGGAGAGGTATTAGCAGCAGGATGTTAGGGTGTATAGGGAGAGGTATTAGCAGCGGGGTGTTAGGGTGTATAGGGAGAGGTATTAGCAGCGGGGTGTTAGGGTGTATAGGGAGAGGTATTAGCAGCGGGGTGTTAGGGTGTATAGGGAGAGATATTAGCAGCGGGATGTTAGGGTGTATAGGGAGAGGTATTAGCAGCGGGATGTTAGGGTGTATAGGGAGAGGTATTAGCAGCGGGGTGTTAGGGTGTATAGGGAGAGGTATTAGCAGCGGGATGTTAGGGTGTATAGGGAGCGGTATTAGCAGCAGGATGTTAGGGTGTATAGGGAGAGATATTAGCAGCAGGATGTTAGGGTGTATAGGGAGAGGTATTAGCAGCAGGATGTTAGGGTGTATAGGGAGAGGTATTAGCAGCGGGGTGTTAGGGTGTATAGGGAGAGATATTAGCAGTGAGATGTTAGGGTGTATAGGGAGAGGTATTAGCAGCGGGATGTTAGGGTGTATAGGGAGAGGTATTAGCAGCGGAATGTTAGGGTGTATAGGGCGAGGTATTAGCAGTGGGGTGTTAGGGTGTATAGGGAGAGGTATTAGCAGCGGGGTGTTAGGGTGTATAGGGAGAGGTATTAGCAGCGGGATGTTAGGGTGTATAGGGAGAGGTATTAGCAGCGGGGTGTTAGGGTGTATAGGGAGAGGTATTAGCAGCGGGATGTTAGGGTGTATAGGGAGAGGTATTAGCAGCGGGGTGTTAGGGTGTATAGGGAGAGGTATTAGCAGCGGGGTGTTAGGGTGTATAGGGAGAGGTATTAGTAGCGGGGTGTTAGGGTGTATAGGGAGAGGTATTAGCAGCGGGATGTTAGGGTGTATAGGGAGAGGTATTAGCAGCGGGGTGTTAGGGTGTATAGGGAGAGGTATTAGCAGCGGGGTGTTAGGGTGTATAGGGAGAGGTATTAGCAGCAGGATGTTAGGGTGTATAGGGAGAGGTATTAGCAGCAGGATGTTAGGGTGTATAGGGAGAGGTATTAGCAGCGGGGTGTTAGGGTGTATAGGGAGAGGTATTAGCAGCGGGGTGTTAGGGTGTATAGGGAGAGGTATTAGTAGCGGGGTGTTAGGGTGTATAGGGAGAGGTATTAGCAGCGGGATGTTAGGGTGTATAGGGAGAGGTATTAGCAGCGGGGTGTTAGGGTGTATAGGGAGAGGTATTAGCAGCGGGGTGTTAGGGTGTATAGGGAGAGGTATTAGCAGCAGGATGTTAGGGTGTATAGGGAGAGGTATTAGCAGCGGGATGTTAGGGTGTATAGGGAGAGGTATTAGCAGCGGGATGTTAGGGTGTATAGGGAGAGGTATTAGCAGCGGGATGTTAGGGTGTATAGGGAGAGGTATTAGCAGCGGGATGTTAGGGTGTATAGGGAGAGGTATTAGCAGCAGGATGTTAGGGTGTATAGGGAGAGGTATTAGCAGCGGGATGTTAGGGTGTATAGGGAGAGGTATTAGCAGCGGGGTGTTAGGGTGTATAAGGAGAGGCATTAGCAGCGGGGTGTTAGGGTGTATAGGGAGAGGTATTATCAGCGGGATGTTAGGGTATATAGGGAGAGGTATTAGCAGCAGGGTGTTAGGGTGTATAGGGAGAGGTATTAGCAGCGGGATGTTAGGGTGTATAAGGAGAGGTATTAGCAGCGGGGTGTTAGGGTGTATAGGGAGAGGTATTAGCAGCGGGATGTTAGGGTGTATAGGGAGAGGTATTAGCAGCGGGGTGTTAGGGTGTATAGGGAGAGGTATTAGCAGCGGGATGTTAGGGTGTATAGGGAGAGGTATTAGCAGCGGGGTGTTAGGGTGTATAGGGAGAGGTATTAGCAGCGGGATGTTAGGGTGTATAAGGAGAGGTATTAGCAGCGGGATGTTAGGGTGTATAGGGAGAGGTATTAGCAGCGGGATGTTAGGGTGTATAGGGAGAGGTATTAGCAGCGGGATGTTAGGGTGTATAGGGAGAGGTATTAGCAGCGGGGTGTTAGGGTGTATAGGGAGAGGTATTAGCAGCGGGATGTTAGGGTGTATAGGGAGAGGTATTAGCAGCAGGGTGTTAGGGTGTATAGGGAGAGGTATTAGCAGCGGGATGTTAGGGTGTATAGGGAGAGGTATTAGCAGCGGGATGTTAGGGTGTATAAGGAGAGGTATTAGCAGCGGGATGTTAGGGTGTATAGGGAGAGGTATTAGCAGCGGGATGTTAGGGTGTATAGGGAGAGGTATTAGCAGCGGGATGTTAGGGTGTATAAGGAGAAGTATTAGCAGCGGGATGTTAGGGTGTATAGGGAGAGGTATTAGCAGCAGGATGTTAGGGTGTATAGGGAGAGGTACAGTATTAGCAGCGGGGTGTTAGGGTGTATAGGGAGAGGTATTAGCAGCGGGATGTTAGGGTGTATAGGGAGAGGTATTAGCAGCAGGATGTTAGGGTGTATAGGGAGAGGTACAGTATTAGCAGCAGGATGTTAGGGTGTATAAGGAGAGGTATTAGCAGCGGGGTGTTAGGGTGTATAGGGAGAGGTATTAGCAGCGGGGTGTTAGGGTGTATAGGGAGAGGTATTAGCAGCAGGATGTTATGGTGTATAGGGAGGGGTATTAGTAGCGGGATGTTAGGGTGTATAGATAGCGGTATTAGCAGCGGGATGTTAGTGTGTATAGGGAGAGGTATTAGCAGCGGGATGTTAGGGTGTATAGGGAGAGGTATTAGCAGCAGGATGTTAGGGTGTATAGGGAGAGGTATTAGTAGCAGGGTGTTAGGGTGTATAGGGAGAGGTATTAGCAGCGGGATGTTAGGGTGTATAGGGAGAGGTATTAGCAGCGGGGTGTTAGGGTGTATAGGGAGAGGTATTAGCAGCGGGATGTTAGGGTGTATAGGGAGAGGTATTAGTAGCAGGATGTTAGGGTGTATAGGGAGAGGTATTAGCAGCGGGATGTTAGGGTGTATAGGGAGAGGTATTAGCAGCGGGGTGTTAGGGTGTATAGGGAGAGGTATTAGCAGCGGGATGTTAGGGTGTATAGGGAGAGGTATTAGCAGCGGGGTGTTAGGGTGTATAGGGAGAGGTATTAGCAGCAGAATGTTAGGGTGTATAGGGAGAGGTATTAGCAGCGGGTGTTAGGGTGTATAGGGAGAGGTATTAGCAGCAGAATGTTAGGGTGTATAGGGAGGGGTATTAGCAGCGGGATGTTAGGGTGTATAGGGAGAGGTATTAGCAGCGGGATGTTAGAGTGTATAGGGAGAGGTATTAGCAGCGGGATGTTAGGGTGTATAGGGAGAGGTATTAGCAGCAGGGTGTTAGGGTGTATAGGGAGAGGTATTAGCAGCAGGATGTTAGGGTGTATAGGGAGAGGTATTAGCAGCAGGATGTTAGGGTGTATAGGGAGAGGTATTAGCAGCGGGATGTTAGGGTGTATAGGGAGAGGTATTAGCAGCGGGATGTTAGGGTGTATAGGGAGAGGTATTAGCAGCGGGGTGTTAGGGTGTATAGGGAGAGGTATTAGCACAGGGTGTTAGGGTGTATAGGGAGAGGTATTAGCAGCGGGATGTTAGGGTGTATAGGGAGAGGTATTAGCAGCAGGATGTTAGGGTGTATAGGGAGAGGTATTAACAGCAGGGTGTTAGGGTGTATAGGGAGAGGTATTAGCAGCGGGGTGTTGGGGTGTATAGGGGAGGTATTAGCAGCGGGGTGTTAGGGTGTATAGGGAGAGGTATTAACAGCGGGATGTTAGGATGTATAGGGAGAGGTATTAGCAGCGGGATGTTAGGGTGTATAGGGAGAGGTATTAGCAGCGGGGTGTTAGGGTGTATAGGGAGAGGTATTAGCAGCGGGATGTTAGGGTGTATAGGGAGAGGTATTAGCAGCAGGATGTTAGGGTGTATAGGGAGAGGTATTAGCAGCAGGATGTTAGGGTGTATAGGGAGAGGTATTAGCAGCGGGGTGTTAGGGTGTATAGGGAGAGGTATTAGCAGCGGGGTGTTAGGGTGTATAGGGAGAGGTATTAGCAGCGGGGTGTTAGGGTGTATAGGGAGAGATATTAGCAGCGGGATGTTAGGGTGTATAGGGAGAGGTATTAGCAGCGGGATGTTAGGGTGTATAGGGAGAGGTATTAGCAGCGGGGTGTTAGGGTGTATAGGGAGAGGTATTAGCAGCGGGATGTTAGGGTGTATAGGGAGCGGTATTAGCAGCAGGATGTTAGGGTGTATAGGGAGAGATATTAGCAGCAGGATGTTAGGGTGTATAGGGAGAGGTATTAGCAGCAGGATGTTAGGGTGTATAGGGAGAGGTATTAGCAGCGGGGTGTTAGGGTGTATAGGGAGAGGTATTAGCAGCGGGATGTTAGGGTGTATAGGGAGAGGTATTATCAGCGGGATGTTAGGGTATATAGGGAGAGGTATTAGCAGCAGGGTGTTAGGGTGTATAGGGAGAGGTATTAGCAGCGGGATGTTAGGGTGTATAGGGAGAGGTATTAGCAGCGGGGTGTTAGGGTGTATAGGGAGAGATATTAGCAGTGAGATGTTAGGGTGTATAGGGAGAGGTATTAGCAGCGGGATGTTAGGGTGTATAGGGAGAGGTATTAGCAGCGGAATGTTAGGGTGTATAGGGCGAGGTATTAGCAGTAGGGTGTTAGGGTGTATAGGGAGAGGTATTAGCAGCGGGGTGTTAGGGTGTATAGGGAGAGGTATTAGCAGCGGGATGTTAGGGTGTATAGGGAGAGGTATTAGCAGCGGGGTGTTAGGGTGTATAGGGAGAGGTATTAGCAGCGGGATGTTAGGGTGTATAGGGAGAGGTATTAGCAGCGGGGTGTTAGGGTGTATAGGGAGAGGTATTAGCAGCGGGGTGTTAGGGTGTATAGGGAGAGGTATTAGTAGCGGGGTGTTAGGGTGTATAGGGAGAGGTATTAGCAGCGGGATGTTAGGGTGTATAGGGAGAGGTATTAGCAGCGGGGTGTTAGGGTGTATAGGGAGAGGTATTAGCAGCGGGGTGTTAGGGTGTATAGGGAGAGGTATTAGCAGCAGGATGTTAGGGTGTATAGGGAGAGGTATTAGCAGCAGGATGTTAGGGTGTATAGGGAGAGGTATTAGCAGCAGGGTGTTAGGGTGTATAGGGAGAGGTATTAGCAGCGGGGTGTTAGGGTGTATAGGGAGAGGTATTAGTAGCGGGGTGTTAGGGTGTATAGGGAGAGGTATTAGCAGCGGGATGTTAGGGTGTATAGGGAGAGGTATTAGCAGCGGGGTGTTAGGGTGTATAGGGAGAGGTATTAGCAGCGGGGTGTTAGGGTGTATAGGGAGAGGTATTAGCAGCGGGATGTTAGGGTGTATAGGGAGAGGTATTAGCAGCAGGGTGTTAGGGTGTATAGGGAGAGGTATTAGCAGCAGGATGTTAGGGTGTATAGGGAGAGGTATTAGCAGCAGGGTGTTAGGGTGTATAGGGAGAGGTATTAGCAGCAGGATGTTAGGGTGTATAGGGAGAGGTATTAGCAGCAGGATGTTAGGGTGTATAGGGAGAGGTATTAGCAGCGGGGTGTTAGGGTGTATAGGGAGAGGTATTAGCAGCGGGATGTTAGGGTGTATAGGGAGAGGTATTAGCAGCGGGATGTTAGGGTGTATAGGGAGAGGTATTAGCAGCGGGATGTTAGGGTGTATAGGGAGAGGTATTAGCAGCGGGATGTTAGGGTGTATAGGGAGAGGTATTAGCAGCAGGATGTTAGGGTGTATAGGGAGAGGTATTAGCAGCGGGATGTTAGGGTGTATAGGGAGAGGTATTAGCAGCGGGATGTTAGGGTGTATAGGGAGAGGTATTAGCAGCAGGATGTTAGGGTGTATAGGGAGAGGTATTAGCAGCAGGATGTTAGGGTGTATAGGGAGAGGTATTAGCAGCGGGGTGTTAGGGTGTATAGGGAGAGGTATTAGCAGCGGGATGTTAGGGTGTATAGGGAGAGGTATTAGCAGCGGGGTGTTAGGGTGTATAGGGAGAGGTATTAGCAGCGGGGTGTTAGGGTGTATAGGGAGAGGTATTAGCAGCGGGATGTTAGGGTGTATAGGGAGAGGTATTAGCAGCGGGATGTTAGGGTGTATAGGGAGAGGTATTAGCAGCGGGGTGTTAGGGTGTATAGGGAGAGGTATTAGCAGCGGGGTGTTAGGGTGTATAGGGAGAGGTATTAGTAGCGGGGTGTTAGGGTGTATAGGGAGAGGTATTAGCAGCGGGATGTTAGGGTGTATAGGGAGAGGTATTAGCAGCGGGGTGTTAGGGTGTATAGGGAGAGGTATTAGCAGCGGGGTGTTAGGGTGTATAGGGAGAGATATTAGCAGCGGGATGTTAGGGTGTATAGGGAGAGGTATTAGCAGCAGGATGTTAGGGTGTATAGGGAGAGGTATTAGCAGCAGGATGTTAGGGTGTATAGGGAGAGGTATTAGGAGCAGGATGTTAGGGTGTATAGGGAGAGGTATTAGCAGCAGGATGTTAGGGTGTATAGGGAGAGGTATTAGCAGCGGGGTGTTAGGGTGTATAGGGAGAGGTATTAGCAGCGGGATGTTAGGGTGTATAGGGAGAGGTATTAGCAGCGGGGTGTTAGGGTGTATAGGGAGAGATATTAGCAGCGGGATGTTAGAGTGTATAGGGAGAAGAGGTATTAGCAGCAGGATGTTAGGGTGTATAGGGAGAGGTATTAGGAGCAGGATGTTAGGGTGTATAGGGAGAGGTATTAGCAGCAGGATGTTAGGGTGTATAGGGAGAGGTATTAGCAGCGGGGTGTTAGGGTGTATAGGGAGAGGTATTAGCAGCGGGATGTTAGGGTGTATAGGGAGAGGTATTAGCAGCGGGATGTTAGGGTGTATAGGGAGAGGTATTAGCAGCGGGGTGTTAGGGTGTATAGGGAGAGGTATTAGCAGCGGGGTGTTAGGGTGTATAGGGAGAGGTATTAGCAGCGGGATGTTAGGGTGTATAGGGAGAGGTATTAGCAGCGGGGTGTTAGGGTGTATAGGGAGAGGTATTAGCAGCGGGGTGTTAGGGTGTATAGGGAGAGGTATTAGCAGCGGGATGTTAGGGTGTATAGGGAGAGGTATTAGCAGCGGGGGTGTTAGGGTGTATAGGGAGAGGTATTAGCAGCGGGATGTTAGGGTGTATAGGGAGAGGTATTAGCAGCGGGGTGTTAGGGTGTATAGGGAGAGGTATTAGCAGCGGGGTGTTAGGGTGTATAGGGAGAGGTATTAGCAGCGGTGTTAGGGTGTATAGGAGTTAGCGCGGGTGTTAGGGTGTATAGGAGAGGTATTAGCAGCGGATGTTAGGTGTATAGGGAGAGGTATTAGCAGCGGGGTGTTAGGGTGTATAGGGAGAGGTATTAGCAGCGGGGTGTTAGGGTGTATAGGGAGAGGTATTAGCAGCAGGATGTTAGGGTGTATAGGGAGAGGTATTAGTAGCGGGGTGTTAGGGTGTATAGGGAGAGGTATTAGCAGCAGGGTGTTAGGGTGTATAGGGAGAGGTATTAGCAGCGGGATGTTAGGGTGTATAGGGAGAGGTATTAGCAGCAGGGATGTTGGGGTGTACAGGGAGAGGTATTAGCAGCGGGGGTGTTAGGGTGTATAGGGGGAGGTATTAGCAGCGGGATGTTAGGGTGTATAGGGAGAGATATTAGCAGCGGGATGTTAGGGTGTATAGGGAGAGGTATTAGCAGCGGGGTGTTAGGGTGTATAGGGAGAGATATTAGCAGCAGGATGTTAGGGTGTATAGGGAGAGGTATTAGTAGCGGGGTGTTAGGGTGTATAGGGAGAGATATTAGCAGCGGGATGTTAGGGTGTATAGGGAGAGGTATTAGCAGCAGGATGTTAGGGTGTATAGGGAGAGGTATTAGCAGCGGGATGTTAGGGTGTATAGGGAGAGGTATTAGCAGCAGGATGTTAGGGTGTATAGGGAGAGATATTAGCAGCAGGATGTTAGGGTGTATAGGGAGAGGTATTAGCAGCGGGATGTTAGGGTGTATAGGGAGAGGTATTAGCAGCGGGATGTTAGGGTGTATAGGGAGAGGTATTAGCAGCGGGATGTTAGGGTGTATAGGGAGAGGTATTAGCAGCGGGATGTTAGGGTGTATAGGGAGAGGTATTAGCAGCGGGGTGTTAGGGTATATAGGGAGAGGTATTAGCAGCAGGATGTTAGGGTGTATAGGGAGAGATATTAGCAGCAGGATGTTAGGGTGTATAGGGAGAGGTATTAGCAGCGGGATGTTAGGGTGTATAGGGAGAGGTATTAGCAGCGGGATGTTAGGGTGTATAGGGAGAGGTATTAGCAGCAGGATGTTAGGGTGTATAGGGGAGGGATTAGCAGCGGGATGTTAGGGTGTATATAGGGAGAGGTATTAGCAGTAGGGGTGTTAGGGAGTATAGGGAGAGGTATTAGCAGCGGGATGTTAGGGTGTATAGGGAGAGGTATTAGCAGCAGGGTGTTAGGGTGTATAGGGAGAGGTATTAGCAGCGGGGTGTTAGGGTGTATAGGGAGAGGATATTAGCAGCGGGATGTTAGGGTGTATAGGGAGAGGTATTAGCAGCGGGGTGTTAGGGTGTATAGGGAGAGGTATTAGCAGCGGGGATGTTAGGGTGTATAGGGAGAGGTATTAGCAGCGGGATGTTAGGGTGTATAGGGAGAGGTATTAGCAGCGGGGTGTTAGGGTGTATAGGGAGAGGTATTAGCAGCGGGATGTTAGGGTGTATAGGGAGAGGTATTAGCAGCGGGTGTTAGGGTGTATAGGGAGAGGTATTAGCAGCGGGGTGTTAGGGTGTATAGGGAGAGGTATTAGCAGCAGTGTGTTAGGGTGTATAGGGAGGGTATTAGCAGCGGGATGTTAGGGTGTATAGGAGAGGTATTAGCAGCGGGTGTTAGGGTGTATAGGGAGAGGTATTAGAAGCAGGGTGTTAGGGTGTATAGGGAGAGGTATTAGCAGCGGGATGTTAGGGTGTATAGGGAGAGGTATTAGCAGCGGGATGTTAGGGTGTATAGGGAGAGGTATTAGCAGCGGGGTGTTAGGGTGTATAGGGAGAGGTATTAGCAGCGGGATGTTAGGGTGTATAGGGAGAGGTATTAGCAGCGGGGTGTTAGGGTGTATAGGGAGAGGTATTAGCAGCAGGGTGTTAGGGTGTATAGGGAGAGGTATTAGTAGCGGGGTGTTAGGGTGTATAGGGAGAGGTATTAGCAGCGGGGATGTTAGGGTGTATAGGGAGAGGTATTAGCAGCGGGATGTTAGGGTGTATAGGGAGAGGTATTAGCAGCGGGATGTTAGGGTGTATAGGGAGAGGTATTAGCAGCAGGGTGTTAGGGTGTATAGGGAGAGGTATTAGCAGCGGGATGTTAGGGTGTATAGGGAGAGGTATTAGCAGCAGAATGTTAGGGTGTATAGGGAGAGGTATTAGCAGCGGGATGTTAGGGTGTATAGGGAGAGGTATTAGCAGCGGGATGTTAGGGTGTATAGGGAGAGGTATTAGCAGCGGGTGTTAGGGTGTATAGGGAGAGGTATTAGCAGCGGGATGTTAGGGTGTATAGGGAGAGGTATGAGCAGCGGGATGTTAGGGTGTATAGGGAGAGGTATTAGCAGCAGGGTGTTGGGGTGTATAGGGAGAGGTATTAGCAGCGGGATGTTAGGGTGTATAGGGAGAGGTATTAGCAGCGGGATGTTAGGGGTGTATAGGGAGAGGTATTAGCAGCGGGATGTTAGGGTGTATAGGGAGAGATATTAGCAGCAGGATGTTAGGGTGTATAGGGAGAGATTAGCAGTGGGATGTTAGGGTGTATAGGGAGAGGTATTAGCAGCAGGGATGTTAGGGGTGTATAGGGAGAGGTATTAGCAGCGGGATGTTAGGGTGTATAGGGAGAGGTATTAGCAGCGGGATGTTAGGGTGTATAGGGAGAGGTATTAGCAGCGGGATGTTAGGGTGTATAGGGAGAGGTATTAGCAGCAGTGTGTTAGGGTGTATAGGGAGAGGTATTAGCAGCGGGATGTTAGGGTGTATAGGGAGAGGTATTAGAGAGGTATTAGCAGCGGGATGTTAGGGTGTATAGGGAGAGGTATTAGCAGCGGGATGTTAGGGTGTATAGGGGGAGGTATTAGCAGCGGGATGTTAGGGTGTATAGGGAGAGGTATTAGCAGCGGGATGTTAGGGTGTATAGGGAGAGGTATTAGCAGCGGGATGTTAGGGTGTATAGGGGGAGGTATTAGCAGCGGGATGTTAGGGTGTATAGGGAGAGGTATTAGCAGCGGGATGTTAGGGTGCATGGGGAGAGGTATTAGCAGCGGGGTGTTAGGGTGTATAGGGAGAGGTATTAGCAGCGGGATGTTAGGGTGTATAGGGAGAGGTATTAGCAGCAGGGTGTTGGGGTGTATAGGGAGAGGTATTAGCAGCAGGATGTTAGGGTGTATAGGGAGAGGTATTAGCAGCGGGTGTTAGGGTGTATAGGGAGAGATATTAGCAGCGGGATGTTAGGGTGTATAGGGAGAGGTATTAGCAGCAGGGTGTTAGGGTGTATAGGGAGAGGTATTAGCAGCGGGATGTTAGGGTGTATAGGGAGAGGTATTAGCAGCGGGATGTTAGGGTGTATAGGGAGAGGTATTAGCAGCAGGGTGTTAGGGTGTATAGGGAGAGGTATTAGCAGCGGGATGTTAGGGTGTATAGGGAGAGGTATTAGCAGCGGGGTGTTAGGGTGTATAGGGAGAGGTATTAGCAGCGGGATGTTAGGGTGTATAGGGAGAGGTATTAGCAGTGGGATGTTAGGGTGTATAGGGAGAGGTATTAGCAGTGGGATGTTAGGGTGTATAGGGAGAGGTATTAGCAGCGGGGTGTTAGGGTGTATAGGGAGAGGTATTAGCAGCGGGGTGTTAGGGTGTATAGGGAGAGGTATTAGCTGCAGGATGTTGGATGTATAGGGAGAGGTAATAGCAGCGGGATGTTAGGGTGTATAGGGAAAGGTATTAGTAGCAGGATGTTAGGGTGTATAGGGAGAGGTATTAGCAGCGGGATGTTAGGGTATATAGGGAGAGGTATTAGCAGCGGGATGTTAGGGTGTATAGGGAGAGGTATTAGCAGCGGGTGTTAGTGTGTATAGGGAGAGGTATTAGCAGCGGGATGTTAGGGTGTATAGGGAGAGGTATTAGCAGCGGGATGTTAGGGTGTATAGGGAGAGGTATTAGCAGAGGGATGTTAGGGTGTATAGGGAGAGGTATTAGCAGCGGGATGTTAGGGTGTATAGGGAGAGGTATTAGCAGCGGGATGTTAGGGTGTATAGGGAGAGGTATTAGCAGCGGGTGTTAGGGTGTATAGGGAGAGGTATTAGCAGCGGGATGTTAGGATGTATAGGGAGAGGTATTAGCAGTAGGGTGTTAGGGTGTATAGGGAGAGGTATTAGCAGCGGGATGTTAGGGTGTATAGGGAGAGGTATTAGCAGCGGGGTGTTAGGGTGTATAGGGAGAGGTATTAGCAGCGGGGTGTTAGGGTGTATAGGGAGAGAGGTATTAGCAGTAGGGTGTTAGGGTGTATAGGGAGAGGTATTAGCAGCGGGATGTTAGGGTGTATAGGGAGAGGTATTAGCAGCGGGATGTTAGGATGTATAGGGAGAGGTATTAGCAGCGGGATGTTAGGGTGTATAGGGAGAGGTATTAGCAGTAGGGTGTTAGGGTGTATAGGGAGAGGTATTAGCAGCGGGATGTTAGGGTGTATAGGGAGAGGTATTAGCAGCGGGATGTTAGGGTGTATAGGGAGAGGTATTAGCAGTAGGGTGTTAGGGGTGTATAGGGAGAGGTATTAGCAGCGGGTGTTAGGGTGTATAGGGAGAGGTATTAGCAGCGGGGTGTTAGGGTGTATAGGGAGAGGTATTAGCAGCGGGGTGTTAGGGTGTATAGGGAGAGGTATTAGCAGCGGGTGTTAGGGTGTATAGGGAGAGGTATTAGCAGCGGGGTGTTAGGGTGTATAGGGAGAGGTATTAGCAGCGGGATGTTAGGGAGTATAGGGAGAGGTATTAGCAGCGGGATGTTAGGGTGTATAGGGAGAGGTATTAGCAGTAGGGTGTTAGGGTGTATAGGGAGAGGTATTAGCAGCGGGTGTTAGGGTGTATAGGGAGAGGTATTAGCAGCGGGGTGTTAGGGTGTATAGGGAGAGGTATTAGCAGCGGGGTGTTAGGGTGTATAGGGAGAGGTATTAGCAGCGGGTGTTAGGGTGTATAGGGAGAGGTATTAGCAGCGGGGTGTTAGGGTGTATAGGGAGAGGTATTAGCAGCGGGATGTTAGGGAGTATAGGGAGAGGTATTAGCAGCGGGGTGTTTAGGGTGTATAGGGAGAGGTATTAGCAGCAGGATGTTAGGGTGTATAGGGAGAGATATTAGCAGCGGGGTGTTAGGGTGTATAGGGAGAGGTATTAGCAGCGGGGTGTTAGGGTGTATAGGGAGAGGTATTAGCAGCGGGATGTTAGGGTGTATAGGGAGAGGTATTAGCAGCGGGATGTTAGGGTGTATAGGGGAGAGGTATTAGCAGCGGGGTGTTAGGGTGTATAGGGAGAGGTATTAGCAGCGGGGGTGTTAGGGTGTATAGGGAGAGGTATTAGCAGTAGGGTGTTAGGGTGTATAGGGAGAGGTATTAGCAGCGGGATGTTAGGGTGTATAGGGAGAGGTATTAGCAGCGGGGTGTTAGGGTATATAGGGAGAGGTATTAGCAGCGGGATGTTAGGGTGTATAGGGAGAGGTATTAGCAGCGGGATGTTAGGGTGTATAGGGAGAGATATTAGCAGTGGGATGTTAGGGTGTATAGGGAGAGGTATTAGCAGCGGGATGTTAGGGTGTATAGGGAGAGGTATTAGCAGCAGGATGTTAGGGTGTATAGGGAGAGGTATTAGCAGCGGGATGTTAGGATGTATAGGGAGAGGTATTAGCAGCGGGATGTTAGGGTGTATAGGGAGAGGTATTAGCAGCGGGGTGTTAAGGTGTATAGGGAGAGGTATTAGCAGCGGGGTGTTAGGGTGTATATAGGGAGAGGTATTAGCAGTAGGGTGTTAGGGTGTATAGGGAGAGGTATTAGCAGCGGGATGTTAGGGTGTATAGGGAGAGGTATTAGCAGCGGGGTGTTAGGGTGTATAGGGAGAGGTATTAGCAGTAGGGTGTTAGGGTGTATAGGGAGAGGTATTAGCAGCGGGATGTTAGGGTGTATAGGGAGAGGTATTAGCAGCGGGATGTTAGGATGTATAGGGAGAGGTATTAGCAGCGGGATGTTAGGGTGTATAGGGAGAGGTATTAGCAGCGGGGTGTTAGGGTGTATAGGGAGAGGTATTAGCAGCGGGATGTTAGGGTGTATAGGGAGAGGTGTTAGCAGCGGGATGTTAGGGTGTATAGGGAGAGGTATTAGCAGCGGGGTGTTAGGGTGTATAGGGAGAGGTATTAGCAGTGGGGTGTTAGGGTGTATAGGGAGAGGTATTAGCAGCAGTGTGTTAGGGTGTATAGGGAGAGGTATTAGCAGCGGGATGTTAGGGTGTATAGGGAGAGATATTAGCAGCAGGGTGTTAGGGTGTATAGGGAGAGGTATTAGCAGCAGTGTGTTAGGGTGTATAGGGAGAGGTATTAGCAGCGGGATGTTAGGGTGTATAGGGAGAGATATTAGCAGCAGGATGTTAGGGTGTATAGGGAGAGATATTAGCAGTGGGATGTTAGGGTGTATAGGGAGCGGTATTAGCAGCGGGGTGTTAGGGTGTATAGGGAGAGGTATTAGCAGTGGGGTGTTAGGGTGTATAGGGAGAGGTATTAGCAGCAGTGTGTTAGGGTGTATAGGGAGAGGTATTAGCAGCGGGATGTTAGGGTGTATAGGGAGAGATATTAGCAGCAGGGTGTTAGGGTGTATAGGGAGAGGGTATTAGCAGCGGGATGTTAGGGTGTATAGGGAGAGGTATTAGCAGCAGTGTGTTAGGGTGTATAGGGGAGGTATTAGCAGCGGGGTGTTAGGGTGTATAGGGAGAGGTATTAGCAGCGGGATGTTAGGGTGTATAGGGAGAGGTATTAGCAGCGGGATGTTAGGGTGTATAGGGAGAGATATTAGCAGCAGGATGTTAGGGTGTATAGGGAGAGGTATTAGCAGCGGGGTGTTAGGGTGTATAGGGAGAGGTATTAGCAGCGGGGTGTTAGGGTGTATAGGGAGAGGTATTAGCAGCGGGATGTTAGGGTGTATAGGGAGAGGTATTAGCAGCAGGATGTTAGGGTGTATAGGGAGAGGTATTAGCAGCGGGATGTTAGGGTGTATAGGGAGAGGTATTAGCAGCGGGATGTTAGGGTGTATAGGGAGAGGTATTAGCAGCGGGATGTTAGGGTGTATAGGGAGAGGTATTAGCAGCAGGATGTTAGGGTGTATAGGGAGAGGTATTAGCAGCGGGATGTTAGGGTGTATAGGGAGAGATATTAGCAGCAGGATGTTAGGGTGTATAGGGAGAGGTATTAGCAGCAGGGTGTTAGGGTGTATAGGGAGAGGTATTAGCAGCGGGATGTTAGGGTGTATAGGGAGAGGTATTAGCAGCAGGATGTTAGGGTGTATAGGGAGAGGTATTAGCAGCGGGTGTTAGGGTGTATAGGGAGAGGTATTAGCAGCGGGGTGTTAGGGTGTATAGGGAGAGGTATTAGCAGCGGGGTGTTAGGGTGTATAGGGAGAGGTATTAGCAGCGGGATGTTAGGGTGTATAGGGAGAGGTATTAGCAGCGGGTGTTAGGGTGTATAGGGAGAGGTATTAGCAGCGGGGTGTTAGGGTGTATAGGGAGAGGTATTAGCAGCGGGATGTTAGGGTGTATAGGGGAGAGGTATTAGCAGCGGGATGTTAGGGTATATAGGGAGAGGTATTAGCAGCGGGTGTTAGGGTGTATAGGGAGAGGTATTAGCAGCGGGGTGTTAGGGTGTATAGGGAGAGGTATTAGCAGCGGGGGTGTTAGGGAGTATAGGGAGAGATATTAGCAGCAGTAAGGCGGGGGTTGATGCCACTTTATAGATAATTGGTGACATGTAGGGGTCGCACACACGGGGGGGGGAGGGGAGGGGGTTACAGTCACTTGTCACCTTCCCGGTGTCCTCGGGGCCTGGCTGCAGCGTCACTGAACATGGCAAATTCTGAGGGATCTAAAGAAACCGGATATATTGTTATTAAAAGGTTGAGGATGGAGGAAAAGTGGGGGGGGGGGGGAGGGGGGAGATAGAAAAGAGGAGAGAGAAAAGGGAGGGGAGCGAGAAAAAAAGGGGGGGAGAGAAGAGGGTGGAGGGTAGACAGGAGGGAGAGGGGGGAAGAGAGGAGGGAGGGTGGAGAGAGTAGGGAGGGAGGGGGGGGAGAGAGTAGGGAGGGAGGGGGGAGAGAGGAGGGGGGAGAGAGTAGGGAGGGAGGGGGGGGAGAGAGTAGAGAGGGAGGGGGGGGAGAGAGTAGGGAGGGAGGGGCAGAGAGAGGGAGGGGGGGGGGGCAGAGAGAGGGCGGGGGGCTGAGAGAGGGAGGGGGGGCCGAGAGAGAGAAGGGGAAGATGGAGTGAGGGAGCGGGTGAGTGGGGGGCGGGTGTCACACTGATGGTGAAGTAGAAGGGGGAGGGAGACGGGACGGAGACGGGAGGGAGGGAGTGGGAGTGGGGAGCGGGTGTCACACTGACGGTGAAGTAGAAGGGGGGAGGGAGACGGGAGGGAGACGGGGGGAGGGAGACGGGGGGAGGGAGACGGGAGGGAGGGAGACGGGGAGGGAGGGAGACGGGAGGGAGACGGGAGGGAGGGAGACAGACGGGAGGGAGTGGGGAGTGGGAGTCCCACTGACGGTCAAGAAGAAGGGGGAGGGAGACGGGAGGGAGACGGGGAGAGGGGAGCGGGTGTCACACTGACGGTGAAGTAGAAGTGGGAGGGAGACGGGAGGGGGGGAGACGGGAGGGAGGGAGACGGGGAGTGGGGAGCGGGAGGGAGGGAGACGGGGAGTGGGAGTCCCACTGACGGTGAAGTAGAAGGGGGAGGGAGACGGGAGGGAGTGTGAGTGGGGGGCGGGTGTCACACTGACGGTAAAGTAGAAGGGGGAGGGAGACGGGAGGGAGGGAGTGGGAGTGGGGGGCGGGTGTCACACTGACGGTGAAGTAGAAGGGGGGAGGGAGACGGGAGGGAGTGGGAGTGGGGGGCGGGTGTCACACTGACGGTGAAGTAGAAGGGGGAGGGAGACGGGAGGGAGGGAGACGGGAAGGAGGGAGTGGGGAGCGGGTTGTCACACTGACGGTGAAGTAGAAGGGGGGGGGAGACGGGAGGGAGGGAGTGGGAGTGGGGGGCGGGTGTCACACTGACGGTGAAGTAGAAGGGGGAGGGAGACGGGAGGGAGGGAGTGGGAGGGAGATGGGGGGAGTGGGCGTGGGGGGCGGGTGTCACACTGACGGTGAAGTAGAAGGGGGGAGGGAGGGAGACGGGAGGGAGGGAGACGGGAGGGAGTGGGGAGCGGGTGTCGCACTGACGGTGAAGTAGAAGGGGGAGGGAGACGGGAGGGAGGGAGACGGGAGGGAGGGAGTGGGAGTGGGGGGCGGGTGTCCCACTGACGGTGAAGTAGAAGGGGGAGGGAGACGGGAGGGAGACGGGAGGGAGGGAGTGGGAGTGGGGGGGCGGGTGTCACACTGACGGTGAAGTAGAAGGGGGAGGGAGACGGGAGGGAGACGGGAGGGAGGGAGTGGGAGTGGGGGGCGGGTGTCACACTGACGGTGAAGTAGAAGGGGGAGGGAGACGGGAGGGAGACGGGAGGGGGGGAGTGGGGAGTGGGGGGTGGGTGTCACACTGACGGTGAAGTAGAAGGGGGAGGGAGACGGGAGGGAGACGGGGGGGGGAGTGGGGAGCGGGGAGTGGGGAGCGGGAGTCGCACTGTCGGTGAAGTAGAAGGGGGAGGGAGACAGGAGGGAGACGGGAGTGGGGAGTGGGGAGCGGGAGTCGCACTGACGGTGAAGTAGAAGGGGGAGGGAGACGGGAGGGAGGGGGAGTGGGGAGCGTGAGTCGCACTGACGGTGAAGTAGAAGGGGGAGGGAGACGGGAGGGAGGGGGAGGGAGTGGGGAGTGGGGAGCGGGGTGTCACACTGACGGTGAAGTAGAAGGGGAGGGAGACGGGAGGGAGACGGGAGGGAGTGGGGAGCGTGAGTCGCACTGACGGTGAAGTAGAAGGGGGGAGGGAGACGGGAGGGAGACGGGAGTGGGGAGTGGGGGGCGGGAGTCGCACTGACGGTGAAGTAGAAGGGGGAGGGGAGACGGGAGGGAGACGGGAGTTGGGAGTGGGGAGTGGGGGGCGGGAGTCGCACTGACGGTGAAGTAGAAGGGGGGAGGGAGACGGGAGGGAGACGGGAGTGGGGAGTGGGGGGGCGGGAGTCGCACTGACGGTGAAGTAGAAGGGGGAGGGAGACGGGAGGGAGACGGGAGTTGGGAGTGGGGAGTGGGGAGTGGGGGGCGGGAGTCGCACTGACGGTGAAGTAGAAGGGGGAGGGAGACGGGAGGGAGACGGGAGTTGGGAGTGGGGAGTGGGGGGGCGGGGAGTCGCACTGACGGTGAAGTAGAAGGGGGAGGGAGACGGGAGGGAGACGGGAGTTGGGAGTGGGGAGTGGGGGGCGGGAGTCGCACTGACGGTGAAGTAGAAGGGGAGGGAGACGGGAAGGAGACGGGAGTTGGGAGTGGGGAGTGGGGGGCGGGAGTCGCACTGACGGTGAAGTAGAAGGGGGTGCGCGTGGTCCCCCAGCTTCTTGATGAGGCGCTCCTGCAGACGGGTGAGGGGCTTCTTCTCCTCGGGGAGGGGGGGAAACGCCTGAAACGTGGAGATGAAAAGATCCTTCCGGAAAGAGAGGCCGAGAACATCCAGGTCCTCCCGCCCGTACCGGAAAGCGCAGGTCAGCGTCACGTACACTGGGGGGGGGGGGGGGGGAGAGGGGGGGGAGAGAGGAGAGCGCAGGTCAGCGTCACGTACACTGGGGGGGGGGGGGAGAGAGGAGAGCGCAGGTCAGCGTCACGTACACTGGGGGGGGGGGAGAGAGGAGAGCGCAGGTCAGCGTCACGTACACTGGGGGGGGGGGAGAGAGAGGAGAGCGCAGGTCAGAGTCACGTACACTGGGGGGGGGGGGAGAGAGGGGGGGGAGAGAGGAGAGCGCAGGTCAGCGTCACGTACACTGGGGGGGGGGGGGGAGAGGAGAGCGCAGGTCAGCGTCACGTACACTGGGGGGGGGGGGGAGAGAGGAGAGCGCAGGTCAGCGTCACGTACACTGGGGGGGGGGGGGGAGAGAGGAGAGCGCAGGTCAGCGTCACGTACACTGGGGGGGGGGGGGAGAGAGGAGAGCGCAGGTCAGCGTCACGTACACTGGGGGGGGGGGAGAGAGGAGAGCGCAGGTCAGCGTCACGTACACTGGGGGGGGGGGGAGAGAGGAGAGCGCAGGTCAGCGTCACGTACACTGGGGGGGGGGGAGAGAGGAGAGCGCAGGTCAGCGTCACGTACACTGGGGGGGGGGGAGAGAGGAGAGCGCAGGTCAGCGTCACGTACACTGGGGGGGGGGGAGAGGAGAGCGCAGGTCAGCGTCACGTACACTGGGGGGGGGGGGGAAGAGAGGAGAGCGCAGGTCAGCGTCACGTACACTGGGGGGGGGGGGGAGAGAGGAGAGCGCAGGTCAGCGTCACGTACACTGGGGGGGAGAGAAGGGGGGGAGAGAGGAGAGCGCAGGTCAGCGTCACGTACACTGGGGGGGGGGGGGGGAGAGAGGGGGGGGAGAGAGGAGAGCGCAGGTCAGCGTCACGTACACTGGGGGGGGAGAGAGAGTGCAGGTCAGCGTCACGTACACTGGGGGGGGAGAGAGGGGGGGGAGGAGAGCGCAGGTCAGCGTCACGTACACGGGGGGGGGGAGAGAGGAAAGGGGGTAGGAGAGAGAGGGGAGACAGAAAAGTGAAGAGGACTGAGAAAGAGAATACTTTGTCCCTCCCCCCGCAGGGCGACACAGTGACACAGACAGAAGGGAGCTATGAGACTGTCCCTCCCCCCGCAGGGTGACACAGTGACACATACAGAAGGGAGCTATGAGTCTGTCCCTCCCCCGCAGGGTGACACAGTGACACAGACAGAAGGGAGCTATGAGACTGTCCCCCCCCCCGCAGGGTGACACAGACAGAAGGGAGCTATGAGTCTGTCCCTCCCCCCGCAGGGTGACACATTGACACAGACAGAAGGGAGCTATGAGTCTGTCCCTCCCCCCGCAGGGTGACACAGTGACACAGACAGAAGGGAGCTATGAGTCTGTCCCTCCCCCCGCAGGGTGACACAGTGACACAGACAGAAGGGAGCTATGAGTCTGTCCCTCCCCCGCAGGGTGACACAGACAGAAGGGAGCTATGAGTCTGTCCCTCCCCCCCGCAGGGTGACACAGTGACGCAGACAGAAGGGAGCTATGAGTCTGTCCCTCCCCCGCAGGGTGACACAGTGACACAGACAGAAGGGAGCTATGAGTCTGTCCCTACCCCCGCAGGGTGACACAGTGACACAGACAGAAGGGAGCTGTGAGTCTGTCCCTCCCCCGCAGGGTGACACAGACAGAAGGGAGCTATGAGTCTGTCCCTCCCCCCGCAGGGTGACACAGTGACACAGACAGAAGGGAGCTATGAGTCTGTCCCTCCCCCCGCAGGGTGACACAGTGACACAGACAGAAGGGAGCTATGAGTCTGTCCCTCCCCCCGCAGGGTGACACAGTGACACAGACAGAAGGGAGCTATGAGTCTGTCCCTACCCCCGCAGGGTGAGGAGCTATGAGTCTGTCCCTCCCCCGCAGGGTGACACAGGACAGAAGGGAGCTATGAGTCTGTCCCTCCCCCCGCAGGGTGACACAGTGACACAGACAGAAGGGAGCTATGAGTCTGTCCCTACCCCCGCAGGGTGACACAGTGACACAGACAGAAGGGAGCTATGAGTCTGTCCCTACCCCGCAGGGTGACACAGTGACACAGACAGAAGGGAGCTATGAGTCTGTCCCTCCCCCCGCAGGGTGACACAGTGACACAGACAGAAGGGAGCTATGAGTCTGTCCCTCCCCCCCGCAGGGTGACACAGTGACGCAGACAGAAGGGAGCTATGAGTCTGTCCCTCCCCCCGCAGGGTGACACAGTGACACAGACAGAAGGGAGCTATGAGTCTGTCCCTCCCCCGCAGGGTGACACAGTGACACAGACAGAAGGGAGCTATGAGTCTGTCCCTCCCCCGCAGGGTGACACAGTGACACAGACAGAAGGGAGCTATGAGCCTGTCCCACCCCCCGCAGGGTGACACAGTGACACAGACAGAAGGGAGCTATGAGTCTGTCCCTCCCCCCGCAGGGTGACACAGTCACACAGACAGAAGGGAGCTATGAGCCTGTCCCTCCCCCCGCAGGGTGACACAGTGACACAGACAGAAGGGAGCTATGAGTCTGTCCCTCCCCCCCGCAGGGTGACACAGTGACACAGACAGAAGGGAGCTATGAGTCTGTCCCTCCCCCCGCAGGGTGACACAGTGACACAGACAGAAGGGAGCTATGAGCCTGTCCCTCCCCCCGCAGGGTGACACAGTGACACAGACAGAAGGGAGCTATGAGCCTGTCCCTCCCCCCGCAGGGTGACACAGTGACACAGAAGGGAGCTATGAGTCTGTCCCTCCCCCGCAGGGTGACACAGTGACACAGACAGAAGGGAGCTATGAGCCTGTCCCTCCCCCCGCAGGGGTGACACAGTGACGCAGACAGAAGGGAGCTATGAGTCTGTCCCTCCCCCCACAGGGTGACACAGTGACACAGACAGAAGGGAGCTATGAGTCTGTCCCTCCCCCGCAGGGTGACACAGTGACACAGACAGAAGGGAGCTATGAGTCTGTCCCTCCCCCCGCAGGGTGACACAGTGACACAGACAGAAGGGAGCTATGAGTCTGTCCCTCCCCCGCAGGGTGACACAGTGACACAGACAGAAGGGAGCTATGAGTCTGTCCCTCCCCCCGCAGGGTGACACAGTGACACAGACAGAAGGGAGCTATGAGCCTGTCCCTCCCCCGCAGGGTGACACAGACAGAAGGGAGCTATGAGTCTGTCCCTCCCCCGCAGGGTGACACAGTGACACAGACAGAAGGGAGCTATGAGTCTGTCCCTCCCCCCGCAGGGTGACACAGTGACACAGACAGAAGGGAGCTATGAGTCTGTCCCTCCCCCCGCAGGGTGACACAGTGACACAGACAGAAGGGAGCTATGAGTCTGTCCCCTCCCCCGCAGGGAGTGACACAGACAGAAGGGAGCTATGAGTCTGTCCCTCCCCCGCAGGGTGACACAGTGACACAGACAGAAGGGAGCTATGAGTCTGTCCCCTCCCCCCGCAGGGTGACACAGTGACACAGACAGAAGGGAGCTATGAGTCTGTCCCTCCCCCGCAGGGTGACACAGTGACACAGACAGAAGGGAGCTATGAGTCTGTCCCTCCCCCCGCAGGGTGACACAGTGACACAGACAGAAGGGAGGCTATGAGCCTGTCCCTCCCCCGCAGGGGTGACACAGACAGAAGGGAGCTATGAGTCTGTCCCTCCCCCGCAGGGTGACACAGTGACACAGACAGAAGGGAGCTATGAGTCTGTCCCTCCCCCCGCAGGGTGACACAGTGACACAGACAGAAGGGAGCTATGAGCCTGTCCCTCCCCCCGCAGGGTGACACAGTGACACAGACAGAAGGGGGCTATGAGTCTGTCCCTCCCCCCGCAGGGTGACACAGTGACACAGACAGAAGGGAGCTATGAGCCTGTCCCTCCCCCCGCAGGGTGACACAGTGACACAGACAGAAGGGAGCTATGAGTCTGTCCCTCCCCCGCAGGGTGACACAGTGACACAGACAGAAGGGAGCTATGAGTCTGTCCCTCCCCCGCAGGGTGACACAGTGACACAGACAGAAGGGAGCTATGAGTCTGTCCCTCCCCCCGCAGGGTGACACAGGACAGAAGAGGGAGCTATGAGACTGTCCCTCCCCCCGCAGGGTGACACAGTGACACAGAGAGAAGGGAGCTATGAGTCTGTCCCTCCCCCCGCAGGGGTGACACAGTGACACAGACAGAAGGGAGCTATGAGCCTGTCCCTCCCCCGCAGGGTGACACAGTGACACAGTGAGAAGGGAGCTATGAGTCTGTCCCTCCCCCCCGCAGGGTGACACAGTGACAGACAGAAGGGAGCTATGAGACTGTCCCTCCCCCGCAGGGTGACACAGTGACACAGACAGAAGGGAGCTATGAGTCTGTCCCTCCCCCCCGCAGGGTGACACAGTGACAGACAGAAGGGAGCTATGAGTCCTAGTCCCTCCCCCCGCAGGTGACACAGTGACACAGACAGAAGGGAGCTATGAGTTTGTCCCTCCACCCGCAGTGTGACACAGTGACACAGACAGAAGGGAGCTATGAGTCTGTCCCTCCCCCGCAGGGTGACACAGTGACACAGACAGAAGGGAGCTATGAGTCTGTCCCTCCCCCCGCAGGGTGACACAGTGACACAGACAGAAGGGAGCTATGAGCCTGTCCCTCCCCCGCAGGGGGTGACACAGACAGAAGGGAGCTATGAGTCTGTCCCTCCCCCGCAGGGTGACACAGTGACACAGACAGAAGGGAGCTATGAGTCTGTCCCTCCCCCCGCAGGGTGACACAGTGACACAGACAGAAGGGAGCTATGAGTCTGTCCCCTCCCCCGCAGGGTGACACAGTACACAGACAGAAGGGAGCTATGAGTCTGTCCCTCCCCCCGCAGGTGTGACACAGTGACACAGACAGAAGGGAGCTATGAGCCTGTCCCTCCCCCGCAGGGGTGACACAGACAGAAGGGAGCTATGAGTCTGTCCTCCCCCGCAGGGTGACACAGTGTACACAGACAGAAGGGGGAGCTATGAGTCTGTCCGCCTCCCCCCGCAGGGTGACACAGTGACACAGACAGAAGGGGAGCTATGAGCCTGTCCCTCCCCCCCGCAGGGTGACACAGTGACACAGACAGAAGGGAGCTATGAGTCTGTCCCTCCCCCCGCAGGGTGACACAGTGACACAGACAGAAGGGAGCTATGAGTCTGTCCCTCCCCCGCAGGGTGACACAGTGACACAGACAGAAGGGAGCTATGAGTCTGTCCCTCCCCCCGCAGGGGTGACACAGACAGAAGGGAGCTATGAGACTGTCCCTCCCCCCGCAGGGTGACACAGTGACACAGACAGAAGGGAGCTATGAGTCTGTCCCTCCCCCCCGCAGGGTGACACAGTGACACAGACAGAAGGGAGCTATGAGCCTGTCCCTCCCCGCAGGGTGACACAGTGACACAGTGAGAAGGGAGCTATGAGTCTGTCCCTCCCCCCCGCAGGGTGACACAGTGACAGACAGAAGGGAGCTATGAGACTGTCCCTCCCCCGCAGGGTGACACAGTGACACAGACAGAAGGGAGCTATGAGTCTGTCCCTCCCCCCCGCAGGGTGACACAGTGACAGACAGAAGGGAGCTATGAGCCTATCCCTCCCCCCGCAGGGTGACACAGTGACACAGACAGAAGGGAGCTATGAGTTTGTCCCTCCCCCCGCAGGGTGACACAGTGACACAGACAGAAGGGAGCTATGAGCCTGTCCCTCCCCCGCAGGGTGACACAGTGACACAGACAGAAGGGAGCTATGAGTGTGTCCCTCCCCCGCAGGGTGACACAGTGACACATACAGAAGGGAGCTATGAGTCTGTCCCTCCCCCCGCAGGGTGACACAGTGACACAGACAGAAGGGAGCTATGAGCCTGTCCCTCCCCCGCAGGGTGACACAGTGACACAGACAGAAGGGAGCTATGAGTCTGTCCCTCCCCCCGCAGGGTGACACAGTGACACAGACAGAAGGGAGCTATGAGTCTGTCCCTCCCCCCGCAGGTGACACAGTGACACAGACAGAAGGGAGCTATGAGTCTGTCCCTCCCCCCCGCAGGGTGACACAGTGACACAGACAGAAGGAGAGCTATGAGCCTGTACCTCCCCCCGCAGGGTGACACAGTGACACAGACAGAAGGGAGCTATGAGTCTGTCCCTCCCCCGCAGGGTGACACAGTGACACAGACAGAAGGGAGCTATGAGCTTGTCCCTCGCCCCGCAGGGTGACACAGTGACACAGACAGAAGGGAGCTATGAGTCTGTCCCTCCCCCCCGCAGGGTGACACAGTGACAGAGACAGAAGGGAGCTATGAGTCTGTCCATCCCCCCGCAGGGTGTGACAGTGACACAGTCAGAAGGGAGCTATGAGACTGTCCCTCCCCCGCAGGGTGACACAGTGACACAGACAGAAGGGACCTATGAGTCTGTCCCTCCCCCCGCAGGGTGACACAGTGACACAGACAGAAGGGAGCACTGAGCCTGTCCCTCCCCCCCGCAGGGTGACACAGTGACACAGACAGAAGGGAGCTATGTGTCTGTCCCTCCCCCCGCAGGGTGACAGTGACACAGACAGAAGGGAGCACTGAGCCTGTCCCTCCCCCCGCAGGGTGACACAGTGACAGACAGAAGGGAGCTACGTGTCTGTCCCTCCCACCCGCAGGGTGACAGTGACACAGACAGAAGGGAGCTATGAGTCTGTCCCTCCCCCGCAGGTGACACACTGACACAGACAGAAGGGAGCTATGAGACTGTCCCTCCCCCCGCAGGGTGACACAGACAGAAGGGAGCTATGAGACTGTCCCTCCCCCCGCAGGGTGACACAGTGACACAGACAGAAGGGAGCTATGAGTCTGTCCCTCCCCCCGCGGAGGGTGACAGAGTGACACAGACAGAAGGGAGCTATGTGACTGTCCCTCCCCCCCGCAGGGGTGACATAGTGACACAGACAGAAGGGAGCTATGAGTCTGTCCCTCCCCCCGCAGGGTGACACAGTGACACAGACAGAAGGGAGCTATGAGTCTGTCCCTCCCCCCGCAGGGTGACACAGTGACACAGACAGAAGGGAGCTATGAGCCTGTCCCTCCCCCCGCAGGGTGACACAGTGACACAGACAAAAGGGAGCTATGAGACTGTCCCTCTCCCCGCAGGGTGACACAGTGACACAGACAGAAGGGAGCTATGAGACTGTCCCTCCCCCCCGCAGGGTGACACAGTGACACAGACAGAAGGGAGCTATGAGCCTGTCCCTCCCCCGCAGGGTGACACAGTGACAGACAGAAGGGAGCTATGAGTCCTGTCCCCTCCCCCCGCAGGGTGACACAGTGACACAGACAGAAGGGGAGCTATGAGTCTGTCCCTCCCCCCGCAGGGTGACACAGTGACACAGACAGAAGGGAGCTATGAGCCTGTCCCTCCCCCCCGCATGGTGACACAGTGACACAGACAGAAGGGAGCTATGAGCCTGTCCCTCCCACCCGCATGGTGACACAGGGACACAGACAGAAGGGAGCTATGAGTCTGTCCCTCCCCCGCAGGGTGACACAGTGACACAGACAGAAGGGAGCTATGAGTCCTGTCCCTCCCCCCGCAGGGTGACACAGTGACACAGACAGAAGGGAGCTATGAGCCTGTCCCTCCCCCGCAGGGTGACACAGTGACACAGACAGAAGGGAGCTATGAGCCTGTCCCTCCCCCCCGCATGGTGACACAGTGACACAGACAGAAGGGAGGCTATGAAGCCTGTCCCCTCCCCCCGCATGGTGACACAGGGACACAGACAGAAGGGAGCTATGAGTCTGTCCCTCCCCCCG
Organism: Ascaphus truei; assembly: GCF_040206685.1. Lineage (NCBI taxonomy): Eukaryota > Metazoa > Chordata > Amphibia > Anura > Ascaphidae > Ascaphus > Ascaphus truei. Next base: position 6,359 of record NW_027456784.1, on the reverse strand, counting down.
CAGGGTGACAGAGTGACACAGACAGAAGGGAGCTATGTGACTGTCCCCTCCCCCCCGCAGGGTGACACAGTGACACAGACAGAAGGGAGCTATGAGTCTGTCCCTCCCCCCGCAGGGTGACACAGTGACACAGACAGAAGGGAGCTATGAGCCTGTCCCTCCCCCGCAGGGTGACACAGACAGAAGGGAGCTATGAGTCTGTCCCTCCCCCCGCAGGGTGACACAGTGACACAGACAGAAGGGAGCTATGAGTCTGTCCCTCCCCCCGCAGGGTGACACAGTGAACACAGACAGAAGGGAGCTATGAGTCTGTCCCTCCCCCCCGCAGGGTGACACAGTGACACAGACAGAAGGGAGCTATGAGTCTGTCCCTCCCCCCCGCAGGGTGACACAGTGACACAGACAGAAGGGAGCTATGAGCCTGTCCCTCCCCCCGCAGGGTGACACAGTGACACAGACAGGAAGGGAGCTATGAGCCTGTCCCTCCCCCCGCAGGGTGACACAGTGACACAGACAGAAGGGAGCTATGAGTCTGTCCCTCCCCCCGCAGGGTGACACAGTGACACAGACAGAAGGGAGCACTGAGCCTGTCCCTCCCCCCGCAGGGTGACACAGTGACACAGACAGAAGGGAGCTATGAGTCTGTCCCCTCCCCCCGCAGGGTGACACACTGACACAGACAGAAGGGAGCTATGAGCCTGTCCCCTCCCCCCGCAGGGTGACACAGACAGAAGGGAGCTATGAGACTGTCCCTCCCCCCGCAGGGTGACACACTGACACAGACAGAAGGGAGCTATGAGACTGTCCCTCCCCCGCAGGGTGACACAGACAGAAGGAGCTATGAGACTGTCCCTCCCCCCCGCAGGGTGACACAGTGACACAGACAGAAGGGAGCTATGAGTCTGTCCCTCCCCCCGCAGGGTGACAGAGTGACACAGACAGAAGGAGAGCTATGTGACTGTCCCTCCCCCCCGCAGGGTGACACAGTGACACAGACAGAAGGGAGCTATGAGTCTGTCCCTCCCCCCGCAGGGTGACACAGTGACACAGACAGAAGGGAGCTATGAGTCTGTCCCCTCCCCCGCAGGGTGACACAGTGACACAGACAGAAGGGAGCTATGAGCCTGTCCCTCCCCCCGCAGGGTGACACAGTGACACAGACAGAAGGGAGCTATGAGCCCTGTCCCTCCCCCCCGCAGGGTGACACAGTGACACAGACAGAAGGGAGCTATGAGTCTGTCCCTCCCCCCGCATGGTGACACAGTGACACAGACAGAAGGGAGCTATGAGCCTGTCCCTCCCCCGCAGGGTGACACAGTGACACAGACAGAAGGGAGCTATGAGCCTGTCCCTCCCCCCGCATGGTGACACAGTGACACAGACAGACAGAAGGAGTCTATGAGCCTGTCCCTCCCCCCGCATGGTGACACAGGGGACACAGACAGAAGGGAGCTATGAGTCTGTCCCTGCCCCCCGCAGGGTGACAGAGTGACACAGACAGAAGGGAGCTATGTGACTGTCCCTCCCCCCCGCAGGGTGACACAGTGACACAGACAGAAGGGAGCTATGAGTCTGTCCCTCCCTCCGCAGGGTGACACAGTGACACAGACAGAAGGGAGCTATGAGTCTGTCCCTCCCCCCGCAGGTGACACAGTGACACAGACAGAAGGGAGCTATGAGTCTGTCCCTCCCCCCCCGCAGGGTGACACAGTGACACAGACAGAAGGGAGCTATGAGCCTGTCCCTCCCCCCACGCAGGGTGACACAGTGACACAGACAGAAGGGAGCTATGAGTCTGTCCCCTCCCCCCGCAGGGTGACACAGTGACACAGACAGAAGGGAGCTATGAGCCTGTCCCTCCCCCCCGCAGGGTGACACAGTGACACAGACAGAAGGGAGCTATGAGTCTGTCCCTCCCCCCGCAGGGTGACACAGTGACACAGACAGAAGGGAGCTATGAGCCTGTCCCTCCCCCCGCAGGGTGACACAGTGACACAGACAGAAGGGAGCTATGAGCCTGTCCCTCCCCCCCGCAGGGTGACACAGTGACACAGACAGAAGGGAGCTATGAGTCTGTCCCTCCCCCCGCAGGGTGACACAGTGACACAGACAGAAGGGGGCTATGAGACTGTCCCTCCCCCCGCAGGGTGACACAGTGACACAGACAGAAGGGAGCTATGAGCCTGTCCCTCCCCCCGCAGGGTGACACAGTGACACAGACAGAAGGGAGCTATGAGTCTGTCCCTCCCCCCGCAGGGTGACACAGTGACACAGACAGAAGGGAGCTATGAGCCTGTCCCTCCCCCCCGCAGGGTGACACAGTGACACAGACAGAAGGGAGCTATGAGTCTGTCCCTCCCCCCGCAGGGTGACACAGTGACACAGACAGAAGGGGGAGCTATGAGCCTGTCCCTCCCCCCCGCAGGGTGACACAGTGACACAGACAGAAGGGAGCTATGAGTCTGTCCCTCCCCCTGCAGGGTGACACAAGACACAGACAGAAGGGAGCTATGAGACTGTCCCTCCCCCGCAGGGTGACACAGTGACACAGACAGATGGGAGCTATGAGTCTGTCCCTCCCCCCCGCAGGGTGACACAGTGACACAGACAGAAGGGAGCTATGAGCCTGTCCCTCCCCCCGCAGGGTGACACAGTGACACAGACAGAAGGGAGCTATGAGCCTGTCCCTCCCCCCGCAGGGTGACACAGTGACACAGACAGAAGGGAGCTATGAGTCTGTCCCTCCCCCCCGCAGGGTGACACAGTGACACAGACAGAAGGGAGCTATGAGACTGTCCCTCCCCCCGCAGGTGACACAGTGACACAGACAGAAGGGAGCTATGAGTCTGTCCCTCCCCCCGCAGGGTGACACAGTGACACAGACAGAAGGGAGCTATGAGCCTGTCCCTCCCCCCGCAGGGTGACACAGACAGAAGGGAGCTATGAGTCTGTCCCTCCCCCCCGCAGGGTGACACAGTGACACAGACAGAAGGGAGCTATGAGTCTGTCCCTCCCCCCGCAGGGTGACACAGTGACACAGACAGAAGGGAGCTATGAGCCCTGTCCCTCCCCCCGCAGGGTGACACAGTGACACAGACAGAAGGGAGCTATGAGCCTGTCCTCCCCCCGCAGGGTGACACAGTGACACAGACAGAAGGGAGCTATGAGTCTGTCCCTCCCCCCGCAGGGTGAAATATAAAATCGGTTACCTTTCCGATCCTTCAGGTAATCGTTATCTACCAAAACCACTCCGTCTGTAAGAGAAGAGAGAGGGGGATGTGCTGTACATGTGTAGTATTCACTAGCCGTGTGCCGTGCGCCGTGCATGGGTGTTGTATGTACGATCTGTGTTCTTACCCACAGGATCCACGCGATCCAGGTGATCCACAAAGTCGCGTTTCCCCAGATACACCGTGAGCTGCAAGAGAAGGTCAGAGGTCACAGGTGAAGTCCCAGAATCCCCGGTGAGTTTAACTCCAGGGAGAGTGCGAGGAGCGACGCAGACTCTGTCTCTCCCCTCCCTGCAGTATCCGGGCCCAAACAGCCCCCTCCTCCACCAGCAACAACCACCCCAGCATTGTCAGCTCCTGCCCCCTCCCCCCTGTCGCACCCCCAATATTATGCTGCCCCCAGAAGCAGCGTCAGGCTCCCTGCTCCCCCCCCTCAACGCCCTGGCAGTGTCGGGGCCCCCCCCTCTCCAGGAATGTTACCACATTCTGCAGCTGTTTCCTGAACACCGTGATCCCGCCCGGCACCACACACCGAATCCGATCCAGGTCCAAAGCGTCCATTACAGGGGGGGGCCAACAGGGATGCCTGGGCCCGCCTCCTACCTCCCCGACTCGTCCCGCCTTCCTACCGTCCCCGACTCGTCCCGCCTCCTACCTCCCCGACTCGTCCCGCCTCCTACCCGTCCCCGACTCGTCCCCGCCTCCTACCGTCCCCGACTCGTTCCGCCTCCTACCTCCCCCGACTCGTCTCACCTCCTACCTCCCCCGGCTCGTCCCACCTCCCCGACTCCTACCTCCCCGACTTGTCCCGCCTCCTACCGTCCCCGGACTCGTTCCGCCTCTCCTACCGTCCCCGACTCGTCCCCGCCTCCTACCTCCCCCGGCTCGTCCCACCTTCCCCGACTCCTACCTCCCCGACTCGTCCCGCCTCCTACCGTCCCCGACTTCGTCCCAGCCTCCTACCGTCCCCGACTCGTCCCGCCTCCTACCTCCCCGACACGTCCCGCCTCCTACTGTCCCCAGACTCGTCCCGCCTCCTACCGTCCCCGACTTGTTCCGCCTCCTACCGTCCCCGACTCGTCCCGCCTCCTACCTCCCCGACTCGTCTCACCTCCCCCCGGCTCGTCCCGCCTCCTACCTCCCCGACTCGTCCCGCCTCCTACCTCCCCCGGCTCGTCCCACCTCCTACCCTCCCCGACTCGTCCCGCCTCCTACCTCCCCGACTTGTCCCGCCTCCCCCGGCTCGTCCCGCCTCCTACCTCCCCGACTCGTCCCGCCTCCTACCTCCCCCGACTTGTCTCCGCCTCCTACCTCCCCGACTCGTCTCACCCTCACCCTCCCCGCCTCCTACCTCCCCGACTCGTCCCGCCTCCTACCTCCCCGACTCGTCTCACCTCACCTCCCCGCCTCCTACCTCCCCGACTCGTCCCGCCTCCTACCTCCCCGACTCGTCCCGCCCTCCTACCGTCCCCCGACTCGTCCCGCCTCCTACCTCCCCGACTCGTCCCGCCCTCCTACCTATCCCCGACTCGTCTCACCTCCCCCACGGCTCGTCCCGCCTCCTATCTCCCCGACTCCGTCCCGCCTCCTACCTCCCCCGGCTTGTCCCACACCTCCTACCTCCCCGACTCGTCTCACCTCCCCGACTCGTCCCGCCTCGTCTCACCTCCCCGACTCGTCCCGCCTCCTACCTCCCCCGACCTCGTCCCGCCTTCCTACCTCCCCCGGCTCGTCCCACCAATCCCAGACATCGTCCCGCCTCCTACCTCCCCGATTCGTCTCACCTCCCCGACTCGTCCCGCCTCCTACCACCCAGACTCGTCCCGCCTACCTCCCCGACTCGTCTCACATACCCCGACTCGTCCCGCCTCCTACCTCCCCGGCTCGTCCCGCCTCCTACCTCCCCCGGCTCGTCCCGCCTCCTACCTCCCCGACTCGTCCCGCCTCCTACCTCACCACCCGGCTCGTCCCGCCTCCTACCTCCCCCGACTCGTCCCGCCTCTCCTACCTCCCCGACTCGTCTCGCCTCCTACCTCTCAGACTCGTCCCGCCTCCTACCTCCCCCCGACTCGTCCCGCCTCCTACCTCCCCGACTCGTCCCGCCTCCTACCTCCCCGACTCGTCCCAGCCTCCCTACCGTCCACCGACTCGTCCCGCCTCCTCGAATTGTCCTACTTCCCCCGACTACGTCCCGCCTCCTACCTCCCCGACTCGTCCCGCCTCCTACCTCCCCGACTTCGTTCCCGCCTCCTACCATCCCCCGACATCGTTCCGCCTCCTACCTCCCCGACTCGTCCCGCCCTCCTACCTCCCCGACTCGTCCCAGCCTCCTACCATCCTCGAACTTCGTCCTACTTCACCGATCTCGTCCCGCCTCCTACCTCCCCGACTCGTCCCGCCTCCTACCTCCCCGACTTCGTCCCGCCTCCTACCTCCCCGACTCCCTACCTTCCCGACTCGTCCCGCCCTCCTACCTTCCCGCCTCCTACCTTCCTCCAGACTCTACGTCCCGCCTTCCAGCCTCCTACCTCCCCGACTCATTCCGCCTCCTACCTCCCCGACTCGTTCCGCCTCCACCTCCCCTACCGCTCCCTCCCGACTCGTTCCGCCTCCTACCTCCCCGACCTCGTCCCGCCTCTCCTATCCTCCCCGACATCGTCCCGCCTCCTATCTCCTCGACTCGTCCTACTTCACCGACTCGTCCCCGCCTCCTACCTCCCCAACTCGTCCCGCCTCCATCCTCCCCAGACTCGTCCCTGCCTCCTACCTCCCGACTCGTCCCGCCTACCTCCGACTCGTCCCGCCTCCTACCTCCCCGACTCCTACCTTCCCGACTCGTCCCGCCTCCTACCCTTCCCGACTCCTACCTTCCCGACTCGTCCCGCCTCCTAACCTCCCCGACTACGTTCCGCCTCCCTACCTCCCCGACTTGTTCCGCCTCCTATCTCCTTGACCCGTCCCCGCCTCCTACCTTCCCTGACTCTATCCTACTTCACCGACTCGTCCCGCCTCCTACCTCCCCCGACTCGCCCAGCCCTCCTACCTCCCCGACTCGTTCCCACCACCTACCTCCCGGAACTCGCTCCGCTCCTCATACCTCCCCAACTCGCCCCGCCTCCTACCTCCTCC